>NW_020954548.1:14049701-14059590 GCF_900497805.2 Vombatus ursinus
GGAAATAGAGTTAGTTTTTCATAGCATGTCTACTATGGAAGTGTTTTGCATAACTGCCTATATTGAGTTGCTTGCCTTTTCAATGAGGGTAGGTGGGGAGGGAGAATGGGAGAAAATTTGGAACTTAAAGTTTTAAAAACACATGTTTAAAAAAAGTTTTCACATATAACTGGGAAATAAGAAATACAGGAAATGAGGTACAGAAATCTATCCTGCCCTACAGGAAAATAGAAGGGGAAGGGGATAAGAGAAGGAGGGAAGAAATAGAAGGGATGGCAGACTAGGGGAAGGGGTATTCAGAATGCATGCCATCTTGGGGTGGGAGAGGGGCAAGATGGGGTGAAAATTTGAAACTCAAAATCTTGTGGAAGTAAATGTTGAAAACTAAAAAAAAAAAAAAAAAAAAAAGTCAGTGCCCCTGGCTGAACACAATTCACCAAATGTGGTCTGAAAAGGGCAAGTTAAATGGTACTATTGTAGCCTTAATGTTGAACTCTGTGTGTCTGTAAAACAACCTAAGAACCTAAAAATCACATGAAGCTTTTGACCTTCATATCATGGCTCTAGGTATTTTTTTAGAACTGATGTCTAATTGTATCTCCTACATCATGTTTATGACATTGGTTTTCTAACCCAGATCTAAGACTTCTCCTTAGTTGCTGTTAAATTCTATCTTTTTAGATGTAATGAAATACTTAACAAAGAGAAAAAAAAAGATTATGCATCTCCTTTTCTAGTTGGTTGACTTTCTTTTCATAATCTTCTTGTTTTTCCTTCAATTGTTCCTTTTTTTTTATTTTTCCTCAATCTCTCTCATTTGACTTTTAAAGTCTTTTTTAAGTGCTTCTATGAATTCTTTTTGGGCAGGTGACCATTTGACAGTACTTTTGGGGGTTAAAAAGGCTTTTTTTTTGTTTTCATATCCTCCTCTGAAGACGAACTCTGGTCTTCTCCATTCTCATAGTAACTTTCTATGGTTGGGCTCTTTTTCCTTTGCCTGCTCATTTTTTTTTAATTTACAGCAACTTCTTGTTGTAATCACCTCTAGTACTGAGGTATGAGGCATGGTGTCTCTGGCCTCAGGTCCTTCTCCCGTCTGGCCTGGAACCAAAACCAAGAACTCTGCCCTCCTGTAAGTGTCCCGCCCCACTGGTTCTGCACTCATTGGTTCCTTCTTACCCAGGGTCATGTCTCAGCAACCCAGCTGGGCCTGGCATCCCTTATCAGAGGAGGTTCCCTCAATCTTCCCCTAATCAGATGCCCAACTCCCCACACTATCCAGGAGGTGAAAATTCTTGTGGCTAGGGCTGAGCTCCCAACCAAGCTAGCCCAAAGGTTTGCTGCTTGCTGTTTCAATGGAACTAGTTTGGAAGTGTTTACACTTCACAGGTTTTGTTCCAATCTTCTCTGGTTGTCCCAAGAGGACTACTGTTTTGCCCCAATTCTTGTTTATTTTTACCCCCTCTAGATTCGCTCTGAGGCACTATTTTGTCTTGTTTGTGGGGAAACCTGAGAGCCTGAAATTTTCTGACTTACTCTGCCATCTTCCCACAGTCCTCTCTCACTCTTATCTTTTGTTGGCTGTGCTATACCAAAATTTTATTTGAGTCATTAATTTAAAGTTGTTTGGAAGCGACTATTAGGAGAGGTCAGCTGGGCTGCTGCCTCTATTCTGCCATCTTCGACAATGAAAATTATTTATAAAGGAATCTCCTTACATTATCAATACTATTTCGGTGATCTAATGCTATTGTTTCAGGCAGTCAATCAGACCTTTCTGGCATTCTTTAGGATCAGTTGTCCAAGCAACATTTTTAACATGCTACTTTTTCTTTCCCTTATGTTTTATTTATTACATTTTTAATTTAAAAAGACCCGAAGTAAATTCTAAACCAGTTTTTATGTTCTAATATTCTAGTACTTGCTGCTAAAAAAAAAAAGATAAAAAGGTATCTGCCCAATGAAACACTGTGTAATAGTTTACCTCATTTGATATTGATTAGGTGTGATTTTAAGCACACAATCTCACACATATAGGGAAAACAGGAGAAAAAAAATAGGATCGTTTATCTTAGATGTTATTGAGTCATACCAGACACCAACAAGGAGAACACCACAGGAAAGACAGCCAAAACCAGAAAGGTAAGTATATAGAATCAGCAGAACCCAAGATAAGATAAGTAAAAAATGAATGAAGTATTAACTGATAATGTGATTTGATGCAATGAGATGCAGGAAGGCAAGGTTATTCAATTGCAATAAACCACAAATGAAATCTAACATATTACGGTAGAGCCTCAAAATTACATTATTTTGCATTTCTCCGGCTATTAGTGATTTAAAGTATTTTTTTTCATGTATCTATTGATATATAAGATTTCTTCTTTTGAAAACTGCCTGTTCATATACTTTGACCATTTATCAATTCAGGGATGGTTTTTATTTTAATGAATTTAAATCAGCTCCATTTATGTCTTAGAAATGACAGCTCTATCAGAGAAATTTGCTGCAAAGATTTTTTTCCCCCTCAGTAACCTATTTTCATTATAATTTTACTTGATTGTGTTTAGGTAAAAACTTTTTTTTATTTTATGTAATCAAAATCATCCATTTCACCTCACATGATCCTTTTAATCTCTTATTTGGTAATGAACCCTCCTATCCATATATCTAACAGTTAATTTCTTTATTCATATTATGCTTATTAGTCTGGTTTCTCTAAGAAAGCCAACATATCACCCTCAAAAAGTGATAATTTTATTTCCTCTTTGCTTATACTTCTCTACTCAATTTATTTTGCCTGTCTAATTGGTATATATAGCAATTCTAACACTAAATTGAATAGTAATGTTCATCATGCACATCCTCGCTTTACACTTGATCATAATGGAAAGGCAGCTAGTTAATCTCTATTACCAAAAAAAAAAAAAATGCTAGCTTTTGTTTTAGCCAGATACTACTTATCACATTAAAGAAAGATGCATTTATTTATATATTCTCTAGTATTTTAACAAAAATAGGTGTTATATCTTTTCAAAAAGCATCTTTTGCATCTATTGATATAATCAAATGATTTGTTTTTTCTTTATATTAATGATAAAATATTTATAATTTCCCTAATATTCAACCAGTCCTGTATTGTTCATACAAATTCAACCTAGTAATTATGTATAATCACTGTGATATGTTGCTGTAATGTTTTTACTAATATTTCATTTAAAATGTTTGCTTCCATCAATATTTTGGGAATATTGGTCTATAGTTTTATTCTCTATTTTAACTCACTCTGAATTAGATATCAAAACTACATTTGTGTCATAGAAGAAGTCTGGTAGGACCCCTTGATTTCTTACTTTTTCAAACAATTTATGCAACACTGGAATTAACTGTTCCTCAAATATTTAATTAAAATTAATATGTAAATTCATCTGGTCCTATTCCTTCAAACCACTGTGATTTCATTTATAGTGTTTTCAATTTATTTTTCAAATATCAGGCTATCTGAACCTTCTGTTTCTTGCTTAGTTGATTAGGGAAATTTCTATTTTTCTGAATATTCATCTATTTATATAATCTGTTTAATTATCAAAAAGTTGGGTGAAATAACTCCTAATAATTTCTTTTGTTTCTTTTTCATTAGTTATAACTTGTCCTTTTACATTTTTGGTAACTTATTAACTTGATTTTCTTCTTGATTTTTAAAAAACCAAGTTAGCTAATGGTTTGCTATTTATATATTTAAAAAAGCTCTTGATTTTATTTATTAACTCAATGGATTTTGACTCTCAATTTTATTAATCTCTTCTTTTATGTTCAGGATTCTATTTAAGTGTTTATTTGGAAGTGGGGTTAATTCTAGGGTTTTTTTAAGTGTATGCGCAATGTGTTAGTCTACTTTAACTCTTAAACTGATGAAAGAATTTAGAGGAGCAAAATTTCCCCTAATGGTTGATTTGGCTGCATCACAAAAATGTTGGTAAAACTGCCATGACCTTTAATTAAATAATGAATACTTGATATAATTTGTTCTTTGACCATTCTTTAGGCTTAACTTATTTATTCTTGAATTGATTTGTAATTGTTTCTTGAGAGGTCTTTTATTTAACATAATTTAATAGAAACTATTTATAAAAGACACACCTACTATCTTTTTTGCATTTTCTAATGAAGTTTTTATGCCTTCATAGAGGGTCAATTTGTGTGAAAGAACATGCACAGCTCAGAAACATGTAAATTCCTTCCTATTCTCATTCAGTACTCTACAGAGGTCTATCCCATCAAATTTTTCTAAGACTGGATTCAGGTACCTCACTTCTTTTTTTTTGTTTACTTTTACTTTTTGGTTAGATTCATCTAGCTCAGATAAACAGAGGTTGTCTATTATTGTAATGTTACTCTCTGTAACATTTCTTTAATTTTTCCTTTGAGATTGAGAGGCTATGCCCTTAGATATACAAACGTTTAGTATTGATATTAATTCATTGTCTATGGTAACTTTCAGTAAAATGTGGTTTCCCTGTTGAATTCTTAATTAGGTCTATTCTTGCTGTAGATCTGTCTGAGATCATTGTTTCTACCTTTTCCTTTCTGATGTTAGCAGATATAAAATAGATTTTTCTGCAGTTTCTTATTTTAACTGTATTCATATTTCTGTTTCAAGTGTATTTCTTGTAAACAACATATTGTTAGATTGTGCTTTATTTATTTATTGGTCCAGTCTATTCTCTTCGGTTTCATGAGGGAATTCATCGCATTAACATTCACAGTCATTACTATTAACTGTATATTTCACTGAGTCTTATATATTTCTTTTTTTATTTTTTTGGATAGGCAATGGAGTTAAGTGCCCAGGGTCACACAGCTAGTAAGTGTTAAGTGTCTGAGGTCGGATGTGAATTCAGGTCCTCCTGAATCCAGGGCCCATGCTCTATCCACTGTGCCACCTAGCTGCTCCTTATATATTTCTTTATAAAGAAGAAAACAAGGGTGGAAAAACAAGTGAGCTCAGCACCACTATTCTACGTTTGATATAATCTTAATCTGTTTGTGTTTCCCTGCCCATTCTCTCTTTTCCTCTCCCAGAGCCCAATACCAAACTTTCATGCTTTCCTTATTTTCTTTTAAGCCCTTTTTTGAATAAAACTCCACTTACATAGAGTTTGTATTGCTTTATGACTTATCTTTCCCTTAATATAGACTTCCTCTTATTTCTCCTCCCCTTTTATTTCTCTCCTTTCCTTCCTGGTTCACTGTTGAGTAAAACGTATTTCAGCAAAGGTGGTGCAATGAATAGAATGACAGGCCTGGAACCAGGAAGATTCATCTTCCTGAATTCAAATCTAGCCTCAGACACATACTGTGTCACTCTGGGCAAGTCACTTCATCCTGTTCACCTCAGTTTCCTCATCTGTAAAATAAACTGGAAAAGGAAATGGTCAACCACTCTAGCATCTTTGCTAAGAATATCCCACATGAGGTCAGGAAACATCAGATACAATTGAAAAACCATTGAACAACAACATCCAACTATGTAGATTTCCTTCCCTACTTTGACAAATCCAGATGACAGTGAAATTCATGTGTCAGGTACTTCTCCCACACACACATGGATAATTTCCCCTCCCTTTACATTCTTTTAAAATCATCAAAATATAACACAAGCACTTTCAAGATCTCTGTTTAAGTAGACTCTACTTATGCCCCTGATGATGAAAAGTTATAAGGGTATATATGAACCATCTCCCTATATTAGAACGTAAGCAATTTATTCTTGTTTAGTTCCTTTTGATTGCTCATTCATATTTCCTTTGTACATTTCTTCTGGGGCAGCTAGGTGACATAGTGGATAGAGTGCCACACCTGAAGTCAGGAAGACTCCTCTTCCTGAGTTCAAATCTGGACTGACACTGTGTGATCCTGGGTATGTCACTTAATCCCGTTGGCCTCAGCTACCTCATCTGTAAAATGAGCTGGAGAAAGAAATGGCCAACCATTCCAATATCTTTGCCAAGAAAACCCCAAATGGGATCAGAAAGAGTCAAACACAACTGAAACAACTGAACGACACCATATTTCTTTTACTTCCTCTGTATGTATTTCAGAGTTCCTGCTCAGCTTTGGTCTTTTTGTCAGGAATGACTGGAGGTCCTCTATTCCATTTATGCTCTATTTCCTCCACAGAAGAGTCTTTCACCTCTTTCAAAGGAGTAAAGCAGCATGATTCAGAATCAGGAGTCCTATGGAATTATAATTTGTCATTGTGTGGATCAGGGTTCCTAAGTTGTTCAAAAGTTATTTGTCTTTACCATCTGGTTGTCACTGTACAATTTTCCTGGTTCTGTTCATTTCATTCTGCATCAATTCATACAACTCTTCTTAAGACTTTTCTGAAACCATTGCCTTCATCATTTTTACAGCAAATAGTTTCCATAACATTCATAAAACCATGACTTATTTATCAGTTTTTCAATTGATAGGCACCTCCTCAAATTCCTGATTCAAGAAGAGTTATGAATATTTTTATACATTATTAGAAGTCACTTTGCTTACAATTAATCCCTTCCTTAATCTATCCAACCTTAAATTCTATCTTTTGCCTTCTCTCCTTTCTCCCCTATTTCCTTTTTTTTTGTTCCTTTTTTTTTGTATAAACTTCTACATTACCTTTTCTCACCCCTCAGTGTATTTTTCTTTTTTGTACTTTTGTAAAGATCATTAAGACACCTTGGCCTGGCATCGTGATTAAGTTTCCCCCAATAAAACCTATTCCTTACATGCTGGTGAAAATTGGCCTCTCTTCAGTATCTCAATACCCTCTTGGAGGTGGGACCATCCCTCTGTATCCCATTGATACAGCTTGACAGTCCTCTATTTCATTAAAGATCCATTTTTCCCCTAAAAGACTATATTTAAATTTGCTGGGTAAGTTATTCTTGAGTGTAACCTTATATTCTTTGCTTTCTGGAATACTAAATTCCAAGCCATCTGATCCTTTGGAGTCATGGCTGCTAAATTCTTTGTGATCCTGACTGTGACTCTGTTACTTAAATTCTTTCTTTCTGATTGCTTGAAGGATTTTTCCCCCCATGACTCTGGATTTGGGTTATAACATTCCTGAGAGATTTCATTTTGGTGTTTTTTTGAGGAGGTAATGAATGGATTCTTTCTGTAGCCCTATTCTTCTAAGAGCAGTGGGAAATTTTAAGATCTCTTCAAATATGATGTCTCTGCTATTTTGTTGTCCATGGCTCTCAGATAGTCCAATGATTCTCATAGAGTCATGAAATTTTATTTGGTTCATTCTAATTTTCCAAGGGATTGTTACTTGATCAAGGATTTTTAACTCTCATGCCAGTTTGTTAATTCCCTTTCCAATTCCTTATTGCATAACTTTCATTTTTTCCAAATTTTTATCTCTAGCATTTTCATTTGACTTAAAAAAGTATTTCTAATGTTTTCAACTTTTGCTCTCTTTCTCCCAGGAATTCTAGTTGAATTTGTGCCCACACTGTGCTTATTTTTGAGGCTTTGCTTGTACATGTTTTAGGGTCATTCTCTTCTGTGTTCGTGTCTTTAATGTCCAAATAATCATAATAACTTTTTATTGTAAGGTTCTTTTTGTTTTTTACTCATTCTTCCACCCTCCGCCCTGATTTCAGACTTCATTGTAAGGCTCTGTGTAGTTATGGGTATAATGGATTAGATTACTATTAACCAACTGGATGATTTAGAGAGATGTAACTGCAGGCACCCCTTTAGTCTGGGATTCCTACACTAGTTACTCTGCTGCAATCTCTAGACTAGGTGAGAGTTTTAAAACTGCAAACCCACTCAGCAACTGGGGTGAGAGCCTCAAATCTACTATTTGCTTCTGAATTTTTCCTTGTTCAGTACACAGCCAAGGGCACTCAACCACTCCTCATCCTGGAACTGCTTCTCAATCTGGAATGAAACCCCTAGGTATAGGTCTCCATCTAAGTTCACCGTGGATGTGTAACCCAGAATTGGCTAGTGAGCAACAAAGCTGCCAGCTGGTCCCGATTATGGCAAACTTGAACAAAGATGTTGCTCCACTATATGAGTCTGGGACCTGTTCTTTCTCTTGTGAAGAGGTTCAATCTTCTTTCAGTTACTGAGTGCTGGAATGTCCTGTGTGGCAGACCCTGTCCCTGGTGTCAGCAGAGCTCTCTGTCTGAAGTGCTACACTGATCTGGACTGGAAATATAACTCATTGTGATTATTTCTTAGATTTCCCAAATAGGACTTCATCAGAGGAGTTTGTTAGATGAGTGGCAACTTAAAGAAGAATCAACTATTTCATGCCTTCTGCAAGTTTGTCACAATCTCTGTTATCAAAGATGGATCGGTAGCTCCAAAAACCTGGATTCCAATTCAGCTTTGCTACTCATGATTTGTGTGACCATGGTCAAGTCTTTCCACCTTCCTGGGCCTCAGTTACTCAATTTATCAGAGAGGGTTTGACTAAATGAATTCCAAGATCCCTTTTGATTCTAAACCCTGAAAGTCAGATGGGAGAAGTTGTGGACCCTTTCAGGGGTCTTTTGGTCATGTGTCATCAACTAAAGTCACACTTAGGTCAGTCAAATCTGGAACAGTTGTCCTAGGAGGTTTCTTTTATTTTATTATTTTTTCCAATTAACAATCATTTATTTTCTTTCCTTCCTGATTAACAATAAAGAAATAAATAAATAAAGCCCTCATAAGAAATTTGCACAGTGAAGCAAAGCACATTCTCTCACTGGCCATGTCCAATAATGTATGTTTCATTTAGCATTTTGAGTCCATCACCTCTTCTGGAAGGGGGCTGACAGTGTGTTTCATTTTTAGTTCTCTGAAAAAATCGTTTCTGACCCCTCTACCTTAAAAGTAATGATAACGAATCCTTAATTCTGCTATTAGAGGCTGTTAGTATATTGCAAAGAATACTAAATTAGGAATAAAAGGGCTGAGCTTCAAATAGCACTGGATTTGGAGTCTAAAAACATGGGCAGGGGCAGCTAGGTGGCACAGTGGATACAGAACTGGCCCTGAAGTCAGGAGGGCCTGAGTTCAAATCCAACCTCAGACCAAACACTTGACAGGTACTAGCTCTGTGACCTCGGGCAAGTCACTTAACCCCAATTGCCTTACCAAAAAAATAAATAAATAAAAACAAAGGTGCAAATTCAACCTTGGTTCACTATATGCCTGGGGCAAATCACTAAATCTCTCTTAAGCCTCATTTCCCTCACCTATAAAAAAGAGGGACCAGACTAGAGTATATCTGAAGTCCTTTCTAGTTCTAAATCTAGAATTATGGCTTAGCTGCTTACTACCTGTGTGACTTGAGGGAAGGGTCTCTGAACCTGAATCTCTTCTGTACAATGAAGATGATTAAATAACAATAAAACAACATAACACTTTGAGGTTTGCAAAGCCCATTATATAAACAATATAATTTAATCCACACAACTCAGTAATGTACTTTTATAGGTAGTATTATTATTATTATTATTATTATCTTCATTTTACAAAAAACAAAGCGAGCTCAGCGAGTTTAGGTGGTTTATCTTTAATAACAGTCTATGAGAGAGGGACATAAGATGTGAGCCACAGGCATCATGACTCTCAATTCAGAAAAGGATGTCATCTGTATCAATGGCAGAAATATCCACACTAACAAAATCAAGTATAATTAATATGGAAAAAGAAATTCTTAAAGAAATGAAATATGGTCTTCCCTCTTTATTATGCATGAGTCCTCAATAGGACTCATTTTAGAAAATAACTTTTCTGAAAAAAAAATTTTATTACTTAGAAAAACAAACGAGAAATAAAGTAAAACACACACACACACACACACACACACACACACACACACACACACACA
>NW_020954548.1:14059600-14115086 GCF_900497805.2 Vombatus ursinus
CACACACACACACACACACACACACACACACACACACACACACACACGAAAGGCATCTCCAAGCCAGCCTTTCTAAATTGAATATACTTACAGACTGCTTAAATTCTTTTAATTGCATTTGGAGGACCTGGGCTTTGTCAATCTCTTTTTTCATATCATGGACATTCTTTTTAAATTCTGTAACCTCTAAGCGGAGTGAACGGCGTTCTACTTCTGCTGTATGCAATCTTTGGGTAAATTCATATATTTGCTTTTGCAAACATTCTACACTTTTCTGTTGGCAAATGGAGACAATTTTAGACTTTATTAAATTGCCTACTTTACTATTAAATAAATAGAATTTGATATCTAAAAAGACTTTAGTTATACAATACATTCTAAGAGAAGAAAATCATACCAACTGCTATCAAATCTAAAGACACATTTACATAATTTGAAAAGATGAATTGTTTTATCTGAACTATTATTTCTGTAAAATATAACAAGAAACAGCAAAAAGAAAACCTAACCTTAATAATGTCAAGAAAATTTGAAATATCCCTGTCTCTACTATAATGCTATTTGAATACAGTTACAAATTGTGAGCATTAATAACAAATTCTTATATTCTTATCCTCTAGATACTTATTAATAAATATATTAATTTACTCTCTAGAATAAAACAATTATATAAGTAAATTATGAAAATCTGAATGTATTCATATACAACAAACTAAAACTATGTCAAATGCAAAAATAAGGATAGGGCACAGGGAACTCTTCTATGAGAAAACTCCCTCTACCAATGCAGGTCAGCATTTTCTCTTCAACTTCTATTCTAAGGAAGTTGCCTTGATCACTGAGAGGTTAATTACATGTCAGAGGTGGCACTTGAACCTAGGTCTTCCATGTTTTGAGGCCAGCTTTCTGTCTACTAGGCCATGGTTGCCTCAGCTAAGTCATAATAAGAATGAACAAAAGCTTTGAGAGGAATAAAACAGAGGGAAAGATTTAAGAAGAAGAGGTAACGACAAGACAGACATTTCAGAGCTCACAATCACTGAGGGATAGTACTTCTAGAAGTTGTCAATATTAGGGATTATCATACCTATTTAAGGGTCAGCAAACTAAGCCAGCTGGCCAAATACAGCAATTTCTGAGGGTTTTTTTGTTTTGTTTTGTTTTTTTTGCACAACCAGCAAGCTAAGAATGTTTTTTACATTTCTGGAATACAACAAAACTTTACTTTAAAAAAAAAAAAACCTCTTAGTTCCCAAGATGGTAAAAGGAAGCAACAGGCCCAATTTGGCCCATGGGGTGCAGTTAGCCAACCCCTGGTGGTGCAATAAGAAATCACACATGAGAGCAGAAAAGATGAAGGAACTGGAAAGCCAATCTGTGAGGGTATGGAAGGCAAGGGATGGAAAAAACCAAAGTCCTTAATCATGATGTTAGAAGTTAGGATGTAGAAGAAAACTATGAGCCTGGTAATGGGCTCTCAGAAAGGAGACAAAATAACCGCTGACCAGATACCAGGATAATAATCACAATCATAATAATAGCTATGTGCCAAGCTCTATGCTAAGCACTTTACATCTAGACTGGATGGTATAAATGGTTAATATGAATCACAAAGGAAGAGTAGTAGCTGAATAATGGCAGTAGTGGGAAGGGCTGGAAATGCTGAAGAGGAACAAACTCCAACTCACAGTGTGTCTGAGTATGTGACAGAGAATATCCAGTATTGGAGAGAATGGCCTGAAATTGTGAGATCCAAATTGAATTGGGTTCCATAATCACTTGACGATGGAAAGAATGATCTTCCTGGCTCTAAGACCAGCTAAAGAGCTATCCATTATGTCACGATGCCTCTCGATGCAAAGAATATTTGCTGGACAATTCTGATTCAAAATTCAATTTACAAGTACTAGCTGACTAAAAACAGTATAATCTCCATTATATTGTGAAAATATTCTTTATTTAAATCACAAGTTAAATACCTACCATAATGGGCACAGGGCCACTTAGACCATACTTCAAGGCTTCTGTGTTAACTTTATGAAGTCCTCGGGCCAACCTCTGAACCAGGGAATCCTTTTCCATATATGTAAAACTTCTACTACTGCCCAGTGTTACATTCTCCATTGCCAAGCTAATTTTATCCATGAGTTTTGCAAACGAATTCCTTGCTGCACTTATAAGTAAATGTCCACAAAGCACAGAATTTGGATCTTGGGGGGAATAAAAGAGGTAAAAACATTAAAACTATTGTATTTATCTCCTACTTATTTTACAGTAATGTAGTTCAAAATACAATGAATTAAATTTTCTTAAATGAAAAATATTCCAATTACTTCTGTAAAATCACCCACAGTCATTCGTCCAAAAATTTATCTCCTTCTTACTTTGTAATATCCCTTCAATTAATTTAAAGGTTGGGAATTACCCATTTTAATAGGATGGTGAAAATAGCTAAGGTATTATATAAGAAATACATAAAGAAAATTTCTTATACTTTAAAAAATGTCATTTATCTACAATATTTACAACAGAGAAATTTTACCACTATTAGCTTTTAAATCATAACACCTTAAACTATTTCCTGTTTCCAACTAGTATAGCTGAGTACTTTAATGCCATACTATTTATATTCTGAGACAAGAGGATATAATTTGCCTTATTCAAAGGCAATTAAAATTTTACAACTACAATTACTTATTTCCCCACAGGATTTTGGTAATCATCCTTCTCATATAATGGACTTAAGGCCCCAGCACACCCAACATGTCCTGCTTACTGCTAGATTCGTCAGGTCTGTAATTAATAATTGTGTTTAATGTTGATAAATAAAATTGTCAGTGCTTCTTCTACTAATTGGTATTCCTGATAACGGTTAATAGGTTTATTTATGCCTTAATAAAAGTCTTGTAATATAGTTTTCTCTCTACTAGGCAGGTCTTAATCTGTCATTACTTGTCTTATGATACTATCAGTGTAAAATGACAAGCATGGAAGGCCTCATTTATATTAAGCAGTATACCATTCTATACTTTAAGAGGTTCTTGTTGCTGGAATTACTTTAAACATTTTCTTTAAATCTTAAATTAAGAAAAAAAAAACTCCATTCAATTCCAAATACACAAATAAATATATTTTGCATTATAAGAATAAGCCTAAGATTTAAAGTCCAGCGTATAAAACTAAAGAATAAAACTGGTAACATTTACATGGCATACAATCCACCAAGATTTGTTTTTACTTAAATTATACTACATAATGAATTTTTTCATCTAAGAATCAACTGCATTGTTTGTTGAATGAATTAATGTGGTGGAGCTGGGGGTGAGTGAGCTGATTGTTCAATGATATTTTATTTCATCAAGAGAAAAAACATTCTGAGGTTGGCTTCATTTGCTAACATTTTAGTTTCATACAGGTATTCCCTGTTTCAAAAAACTCATAAAATACAACATTTAAGAACCAGTGATACTGGGACAATGTTATAACCTTACGCTGTACTACTTATTTCTACCAATTAGTAATTATTTGAGTTCTAGTTCCAAAAAAACATGATATGTATAATTCTATATGCTAGAGTAAACACACGGAAAGTGCTATTAATAAAACCCATACCCACAGTATGTGGAAAACATGGGTAGATTTTCTTATGAATACTATATTAAGCACTTCAAGAATAAAAAAGATATATTTGAATAGATTCTGTGCCAACCAAAATATATTACATAAAACTAAGTTAAAACTCAACCTAAAACGATGCACATTAGAGACATTCAACAAATAGCTTATCAATAATAAATATAAAATGTATCTGTTTCACATATATGTCTTGTTTATATTTGGCAGAGATTGTACCTTGTATTTTTTCCTTCAAAGCCCTCATCCTTCCCCAACAATTAACAGTGCTGAGCACACAGCACACGTTCAGTAAATACTTGTTCATTTCTAGCTGCTGAATTTTAGGATTAGGGTTATTTTGCTTGGTCTAAGACAGCAGATCTAGAAACAATGAGTAGAAGTTGTTAAGATCACTCTAATAAGTAGCATTGTCTGAAAGGAAGATGGACTAACTCAGAAGATGTGGGTCCTTCTTAATAGAGGTCTTCCAAGTAGCAGTTAGATGAACACTTGTTAGGGACATTGTAGAGGGGATTCTGAGTAAGGGAATATGGGATAAATGGCCTCTGTGATCCCTTTTCAATGCTGTTTGTATAAATTTCCATTATTCATAAGTGTATCTGAATTTGCATTCAGTTTTTAAAAAGTAAACTTTACAATCTTTGTCTCACATTACAAAAGCTCAATTTTAAATTTTGTCCAGAAATTTAAAATAAATATTTCACTAGATTTGAAAGCACTGATGCTATATTTAATTTTTAATGAATAATTATATCAACAAATCACAGATGTGTGTCAACATAAGATACTGACTAATTTGAAGGGTGAAATAAAAAATTAACAATTCTGAAAGTATTCTATCTCTAAATGGGGGGAGATATATACTGTATCTGAACATAAACAATAAAAGAATTAAAGAAAACTAAATAATTTATTATTTGATAAATATGTAATAAATCCTTTACACAATTTAGTTACATCACAAAGTACAATCAATCTGATATTAAAGGAAGCAAAACAATCTAAAATTGTAAATATTACTCTACTGACACATTTATTGTTATTTGTGGATTTGTCTTATAAAACTCAAGTAGGAACTGAAATCCCTCAAGATCAAACATATTAGTGTTATTTCAAAACGTCAATTTGATGCATTTAGCAATTATTTTTGTGCATTCAGAAATATCACTTGATTGCTTGAATTTGGTTAAACAATTTGGAGTTCTTCATATGTATATTAAGCTGATATGAATTCGATCCTGTTCTAGTTTCATAAATATTTATTTAAATGAAGATGAAACTATTGATCACTTCATTCACTCCTCTGCATTAGCAAAACATAAAATTTGAGTAAGTACTAGTAACATAGGTGGCACAGTGATTAGAGTGCCAGGCCTGGAATCAAGAAGACTACAATTCAAATCCAGCTTCATATACTTACTAGCTGTATGACCCTAGGCAAGTCACTTGATCCTGTTTGTCTCAGTTTCATCATCTGTAAAATGAGCTGGAGAAGAAAATAGCAAACCACTCCAGTACCTTTGCCCAGAAAACCCCAAATGGGGTCACATAGAATTGGACATGACTGAACAACAATAACAAAATGCACAAATAGACATATAGAACTAAACTTCAAGATGTTTCATCAATAAAAATTGTTGACCAAAAGCAAACGATGTATTGCTAAATGATGACTGCTAAATGCATTAACTGAATGTAATAAGAAAAGGCCAAAAATACAGGATCAAGGCATCTCCAAATAATTTTATATAAAATTATAATAAATAATGATTGTTCACATTTATATAATGCTTTAAGGTTAGCAAAGCACCTTACATATATATATACATACACACAACTTACATACATATTACATATATATATGTATACCTTATTATATATATGTGTGTATGTGTATATAAAATTTCATTTGATTCTCCAAACATTTTAATAGAGACACTACTATTATTCCCATTTTGCACATTCAAGACACTGAGGCTGAGACAGATTAAGTACTTTGCCCAGGGTTGTAAAGCTCATGAGTGCTTGATGAACAATTTATATTCAAGTCTTCTTGACTCCAGTCCTGTGGTTTACACCACTAGGCTTTAGAAGCAGTATATCTCACATTTGAATCATCTTTCTTCCTCAAATCTGATGATTGCTCCCAACTTATCTATTTGTACTAATAGCACTATTTTCCCAATCACCCATCCTTAAAAGGAGTCTTCTTTGACTCCTTTCTCTCTCTTTCCACCTACATCCAAATATTTCACCAAATCTTAAATAGTTTACCTCCAACAATCTTTTACATTTATCCTGTTTCATCTCCCACTCGTTACCTTTCACCTGGATAAGTGTTATGGCCTCATACTAGTCCCACAAGTAATGCTCTTCTCCATCAGAGAAGGCAGTCTGGTATAAGGGAAATGTACTAAACTTTAAGTCAGATCTGGGTTTCATGTTTAGCCCTACTATTAACATGTTGTGTTATCTTAAGGAAATCAAGTAACTTTTCAGAATTGAATTTGTTTCATATGTAATAAAAATTATAATAACAATTATAATAAATCCAATTTATAATAACTGAAATTATAAAATATTTTCCTTAAAATATTTCTGAGATACCTGGGGCAAGCATTATTATCTACATTTTACAAATAAGGAAAACGAAATTCAAAAAAGGTTCAGTTATTTGCCTACTATAACATAACTTTTAAGTAATAGAGCCCATATTCAAAACCCAGGTCATTTGATTTCCAAATCCACGCTCTTTCCACAAGACTAAGTAGGATGCTTTCTTTCAGGCTTTGAATTACTAACAGCCTATTTTTCATTTTCTTTTGAATATGAGGAAGCTAAACCTGCTCACTTTAAAGGACACTCTAGCTCAAAATGTTATTCTATTATTCTGTAAATCCACTAACCATATCAATGAGAAGATTATTTAATGAACAAATTCAAGTAAAACTTTTTGTTTGTAAGCACTCTAAAACTAAAAAAAATGTTGTGAAAAAATGATTATTTAAATTTGGAAATCAATTAAGGGTCATGGAAATATCTAGGTATTTTGTTAAAGATCAAATAGAATTACATTAATATATTTGAAGTTCTTCTTTTTCTAAAAACAACCCTAAAGATAATTTTTCAAATGTATTGCTAATAATGACTAAAGCTTAAATCAGTACATTACTTTAGGCTTAAAGAGTGCATTCAATACAACAAAACTATGAGACAGGCAGTGTAAATATTATATCTGTTATTTAGATTTACAATGAAGCAAGCAGAGACTCTAAAAAACAGATACCTATAGAAAATCAATCTGAGCCCACACCCTTCTTTCACATAGCAGCTGACTTTTGTAATATTTTTTTAAATACTTAGCAGTGAACTGTGAAACAGGTACAAGTGCCACAGGAAGTATCAGAGGTGGAATTTGAAGCAAGATTTTCTGGAATCCAAGTCTGGCATTCTATTAACTACATCACAGAACACTACGGTATGTGCTATAGGAGACAGATAGTTTCAGCTAATACAGTTCCTGACCTCAGGGAGCTTATAGCCCAATCTAGGGATTTAAAGCTGAAATAAATTTTAGAGTTTCTGTTATCCCTAGTTCTCATTATATCAATGAGAAAAAAGGTCTAGAGGGATTAATTTGCTGCAGATCATAGAAGTAATAAGTAGTCTAGGCAAATTTTAAACTGGAATCCTCTTGACTATAAATCAAGTACTTCAGTTCTACCCTGCCTCTTCTGCCCTAATGAATCCCATTATTGAGAAACTATTTTTGCCCTACCTTACCAACATTCAATTCAGTAGTACTTCACTCCTGCTGATAGCCCTATGCAACTGGTTGTCATCTGGACCCTCACCTCAGTGCTACTAAACAAAAGTGGAGAAAATCATGAAAACTGGATTGACTTAATCCACTTTAGATCTATGATACATAATCTCAACCATAATCTCAATCTCACTGAAGGAAAAAAAAAGTCATTTTACAACTCCCTAATCAATTTATTATCCAATTCAACAAAGCAGCTTTTCTAAACCTTTTAATATCTTCTCAAAACTCTCACAGCTTCGCAATCATGGGTGCACCCTCTCAGCTGAGAATCCTGACTAATATTTCACTAGCCAAGAGCTCCCTCTTACCTCCTTCCCCTTTCTCATCTCACAACACTCAGGTACTTTCCACCACTATCAGCTCCTTCACAACCCTGTCTCACAAAAAGTGATCTTTCTCCTTGCTGAAGCAAACCCAACCACATGCACAAGGGATCCCATTCCATCCTATATTCTCAACTAGATTGCCCCTCTATCATTCCTACTGTCTCAGAAAATCTTTAATCTTTCCTCATTTCCTGGTTGCCTCCAAACATGCCCATGTTTCTCCCATCCTTAAAAACTCTCACTTGATCCATCCAACCCTGCTTACTATAACCCATATCTCTTCTTCCTTTTGAGGCTAAACCCTTTGAGAAATCCATCTACAATCAGCGCATTCATTTCCTTTTCTCTCACTCTCTTGTTTACTCTCTGCAGTCTCTAACATTGTTAAACATCCTCTTCACCTTGAAATTCCCTTTTCTTTATGTTTTAATGACATTTTTCTCTCTTGGTTCTCCTACCTGCTTGTCCATTCCTCTGTCTTCTTTACTGGATCTTCATCCAGGTCATGTCCACTAACCATGGATGTCTCTCAAATATCTGTACCAGGCCCTTTTCTCTTCTTATTCTATACTATTTCACTTGGTAATCTCAAGAGCATGCATACATTCAATTATCATCTATATGCAGATGTGACCTTGGCTCTTCTGCTTCCACGAGCTGAAGTAAGGGCAAAGTAAGAAGTAAGTCACTCTTAGCCTCCCTTATTGACCTCTGAAAGCCCAGAAAACATCGCCCCAAGAAAAACCCTGAAACAACTGAGCCAGCAGAAATATGTGGTGCAGTGTTCTTGTAGTCCAGGAAGCTTGGGGGATAAACAGGAAATGACCCTCTTACTCTGGGGGAGGGGGAGCAGTACAGGACAGGAGGTATCCTAGCAATCCAGTGACAAGCCCCACCTCAGCATACCAGAGGG
Organism: Vombatus ursinus; assembly: GCF_900497805.2. Taxonomy (NCBI): domain Eukaryota; kingdom Metazoa; phylum Chordata; class Mammalia; order Diprotodontia; family Vombatidae; genus Vombatus; species Vombatus ursinus. The sequence continues at coordinate 14,068,302 of NW_020954548.1, forward strand.
TGTTCCTGAGCCCTGGGGTGATGGAGCAGGCAAGCATCAACATTAGGACTCCCTCCCCGCTCTTGCCCAGTACTTCAGCATAGGCAGGGGAACCAGTAGACGCCAGCTCAGAAAACCGCCACGTGTGACAGCATTCTCCAGCAGCCAAATTTCCCAGTGCCTCAGCACAATTCCAGGAAGCACAACTCCAGAAGGAAAAGCTCCAGGCTAACAAACATCCTCCAGCAGCCAAACATTTGAGTGGGAGACCCAGATGAGCAGAAGCCAAATAAAGGAGTGCAAGGTACAGGTGACAAGGCATCCCCCAGGAGCCAGACTCCCTACCCCCACCCCAAGAGCTCCAGTGTTGCTGACCCCAGTCCTGCACAAGGTAAGCTGTCAGAACCCTACAGCCTCCAACTACTAGCACCTAAGGCCCCAGCACACAAAACCAGTGACCAGGTTCCAGGCTCCCAACATAAGAAGCTTGGGTCAGTGCCCATTGCACTCAAGCAGAAAAGCTCAATTTTTTTTTAAAAGTCAGGAAATAGGCAAACACCATGAGCAAAAAGCAAAAATGGACAATGATCACAGATTCTTATTATGGGGACAGGGAAGATAAAGGCACAAATTCAGAAGAGGACAATATTGTCAATATACCCACATCCAAAACCTCAAAGGGGAATATGAACTGGTCTCCAACCCAAAAAGCTTTCTTAGAAGAGCTCAAGATTTTAAAAGTCAAATAAGAGAGGTAGAAGAAAAATTGGGAAAAGAAATGAAAGGTATGTAAGAGAGTCAATAGCTTGGAAAAAGAAGGACAAAAATTAGCTGTAGAAAACAAGTCCTTAAAAATAAAATTGGCCAAATGGGAAAAAAGTACACTGAAGAAAACAAGTCCCTAAAAATACAATTGACCAAATGGAAATAAAGTACACTGAAGAAAACAACTCCTTAAAAAGAAGAATTGTCCAAATGGAAAAAGAGGCACAAAAACTCACTGAAGAGAAGAACTCCTTAAAAAGTAAAATGGGCCAAATGGAAAAGAAGGTGCAAAATCCAAAAGAAGAAAAGAATTCGTCAAAAATCAGAATTGGGCAAGTGGAAGCTAATGACTCTATGAGAGATCAATAATCAGTCAAACAGAAAAAAAAAAAGAATGAAAAAAATAGAAGAAAACATAAAATACCTCATTGGTAAAATAACTGACCTGGAAAATATAGCCAGGAGAGAGAATTTAAGAATTATTGGTTTACCTGAAAACCATGATGAAAAAAAGAGCCTGGACACCATCTTTCAGGAAATCATCAAGGAAAACTGCCCTGAGGTCCTAGAACCAGAGTCCAAAATAGTCATCAAAAAAAACCACTCATCACCTCCTGAAAGAGGTCCCAAATTGAAAACACCAAGGAACATTGCAGCCAAAGAGAAAATACTGCAAGCAGCCAGAAAGAAATAATTTAAATATCATGGAACCACAGCCAGAATTATACAGGACCTTGCAGCTTCTACATTATAAGATCAGGGATGTGGAATACAATATTCCCTTAGGTAAAGGAGCTTGGATTACAACCAGGAATCAACTACCCAGTGAAAATGAGCATAATCTTTCAAGGGACGAGATGGACATTCAACAAAATAGGAGACTTCCAAACTTTCCTCATGAAAAGACCAGAGCTCAATAAAAAAATCTAATCTTCAAATACAACACTCAAGAGAGGCATAAAAAGGTAAATAGGAAAGAAAAAAAAACATGTTATTAATAAGAGTAAACCATTTGCATCCCTTCAAGGGAAAATGACACTTGTAACTCTTGAGAACTGTACTGTTATTATGACATTTAAAAGGAGTATACATAGACAGAGAGCTTGGGTATAAGTTGACTTTGATATGATGATAAAAAATCTAATTAAGTGGTGAAAAGAGATTGTACTGGGAGAAAAGGAAAGGAGGAAGCAGACAAGGGTAAATTACACGAAAACCTATTACAATAGAGGGAAAGAAGGAAGGGAGGTGAGCGTTGTTTGAACCTTACTCTCATCAGATTTGGTTCAAAGAGGGAATAACATAATCAGTTAGGTATAGAAATATAACTTACCCTATAAGAAGTAGGAGGGGAAAGGGAAAAGAAAAGGGAAGGAGGTGAATAGAAGGGAGGGAAGAAGTAGCAAGGGTAAAAGGGAAGAAAAGAGACGGAGCTAATAGAAGGGAGGGCAGACTGAAGGAGGCAGTGGTTGAAAGCAAAATTCTAATGAGGAGGGAAAGGGAGAAAGGAAAGAGAAAAGCATAAATGGGGCAGGGGGAATAGGATGAAGAGAAAGATACAGATAATAATCATAACTGTGAATGTGAATGGGACAAACTCTCCCATAAAACCGAAGCAGATAGGAGAGTGGATTAAAAACCATAATCCTTGCATGCTGTCTTGGGGAGGGAGGAGAAGAGGAAGAGGGAGAAAATCTAGAGCTCAAAAGCTTATGGAAGTAATTGTTGAAAACTAAAAACAAATTAATTGAATTTCTTAAAATGTTAAACAGCACAGAGCCAAGGTCAGAATCTTAGGAAACGATGTGGTATTGAAAAAGTAATTGACTTCTTTATATCTCAATTTCTCTAACATTAAAAAAAAATTAGTGTTTTTTTTATATTTCCCCCTTCTTTCTTTTACTTAGTCCTTTGTATTTTATGTGGTTTTGTTTTTTCAAGAATTATTAAGGATATAAATATTGTTTATTTATCTCCTTGTGAGGGACTGAAATTATAAGCATATGAATATAGATGCATTAACCATTTTCTGCCGATACAGGAAAAAAATTATCCTTCTCCCTCTTCCTCCATCTCCTTCACTCATATAAGTCTGTTCTAATAAAGTATTATTCAAAACTTCAAGAAAAACCACAATCCTACAATATCTTGTTTACAAGAAATACATCTGAAGCATAGGGATACACACAGAGTAAAGGTAAAAGGCTGGAGCAGAATATATTATGCTTCAGCTGAAGTTAAAAAAAAAAGCAGGGGTAGCAATCCTGATCTCAGAGAAAGCAAAAGCCAAATTAGATCTAATTAAAAGAGACAAGGAAGGAAACTACATCCTGCTAAAAGGTACCATAGACAATGAAGTAATATCATTACTAAATATATATGCACCAAGTGATATAGCATCTACATTCTTAGAGGGAAGTTCAGGGAGCTACAGGAAGAAATAGGTAATAAAACTATACTGGTGGGGGATCTCAACCTCCCCCTCTCTGAACTAGATAAATCTAACCACAAAATAAACAAGAAAGAAGTTAAGGAGATGAATAGAATTTTAGAAAAGTTAGATATGGTTGACCTCTGGAAAAAATTGAATGGGGATAGAAAAGAATATACCTTTTTTCCAGGGCACATGGCACCTACACAAAAACCGACCACATAACAGGACATAAAAACATCACAATCCAATGAAGAAAGGCAGAAATATTAAATGTATCCCTTTCAGATCATGATGAAATAAAAATTACATGTAATAAAGGGCCATGGAAAGACAGGCTAAAAATTATTAGAAACTAAATAATCTAATCCTAATGAATGAGTGGGTCAAACAACAAATAACAGAAACAATCAATAATTTCATCCAAGAGAATGACAATAATGAGACAACATACCAAAACTTATGGGATACAGTGAAAGCAGTTCTTAGGGAAAGTTTTATATCTCTAAAATGCTTACATGAATAAATTAGAGAAAGAAGAGATCAATGAATTGGGCATGCAACTAAAAAAGCTAGAAAAAGAACAAATTAAAAATCCTAAATTAAATACCAAATTAGAAATTCTGAAAACCAAAAGAGATTAATAAAATTAAGAAAATGATTAAACTAATAAATAAAACTAAGAGGTAGTTTTATGAAATAAAATTTTAAAAAATTAGTTAATTTGATTTAAAAAAAAGAAAGAAGAAAATCAAATTACCAGCATCAAAAATGAAAAGAGTGAACTCACCATCAATGAAGAGGAAATCAAAACAATAATTAGAAGTTATTTCGCCCAACTGTATGCCAACAAATTTGACAGTCTTAGTGAAATGGAAGAATATTTACAAAAACGTAAATTGCCCAGATTAAAGGAACAAAAAATAAAATACTTAACCCTATTTCAGAAAAAGAAATTGAACAAGCTTGGCCAGATGAATTCTATCAAACATTTAAAGACCAATTAATTCCAATACTACATAAACATTTGGGAAAATATGTGAAGAACTCCTACCAAATTCATTTTATGATACAAATATGGTGCTGATACCTAAACCAGGAAGAGTCAAAACAGAGAAAGAAAATTATACACCAATTTCCCTAATGAATACAGATGTAAATATTTTAAACAAAATATTAGCAAAGATATTATAGCAACTAATCTCAAAGATAATACACTATGACCAGGTAGGATTTATACCAGGAATGCAGGCCTGGTTCAATATTAGGAAAACTATCAGTATAACTGACTATATCAACAACAAAAATTAACAGAAACCATATGATTATCTCTTTTTTTTCCACAAGTTTTATTGATGCTACTTTTTAAAAACATTACAGATACTACCCAATGACCACCCCCCACCCATAGAACCCTTCTTTGTGATAAAATTTCATAAAATCTTAATTAGCAAAATAATGAATGAAACATTAGATTAGAAAAGGAGCTCTTCCTTCCAAGAGTTTGGGCATGGGAAAAAAACTGCAAATTAAGTGATAAAAGAAGAAAATTTGAAACTTCACTGCCTTTTCAGGTTAGGGGAAACCATCTAATGATGAACCTAAAAAACTATGAAGCGTAGATACTGGTACAGTGGTATATTTCAGCATCAGAATGCAGCATGCATATATTAAGCTAGAAGCTACTGATTGTGTTTTTAGCCCAAAAGTCTTTAATGAGAGGCTTGCCATATGTATTTCATTTGTACATTCAGAATCTGATTGACCAACTAAGCAGATTTAAATATCTTGCATCTTCAGACTGGCTAAAACTATGGGAAAACACAACTATAAAATGGAGCTATGAACCAAAAGTCATATCTCCAGTCTGGAAGCCCTGAGCAAACTGCTTGCTGTCTGGTCTCATTCACACCTCCTAAACACCTGAGTTGCTAGACTGCAATTCTTTTTTTCTTTTTCTTTTTAAAAAAAAAAGATTTTGAGTTCCAAATTTTCACCCCATCTCACCCCTCCCCCCACCCCAAGAAGGCATGCATTCTAAATACCCCTTCCCCTAGTCTACCTTCCCTTCTACCTCTCTCCCCTGCTTCTCTTATCCCCTTCCCCTTCAATTTTCCTGCAGGGCCGGATGGATTTCTGTACCCCATTTCCTGTATTTCTTATTACCCAGTTAATATGAAAGCACTTTTTTTAAACATGTGTTTTTTAAACTTTGGGTTCCAAATTTTCACCCTTCTTCCCTCCCCACCCACCCTCATTGATAAGGCAAGCAACTAAACATGTTATATATGTGCAGTTATGTAAAACACTTCCATAGTAGACATGCTGTGAAAAACTAACTCTATTTCCCTTAATCCTATCCTGCCCCCTCCCCATTCACTCTATTCTCTCTTTTGACCCTGTCGCTCCTCAAAAGTATTTGCTTCAGATTGCCCCCTTTCCCAATCTGCCCTCCTCTCTATCATCCCCCTACTCTCTTGTCCCCTTCCCCTCCTATTTTCCTGTAGGGTAAGACAGATTTCCATACCCAATTAAGTGTGTATGTTATACCCTCCTTAAGTCAAATCCTATGAGAATAAGATTCACTCATTTCCTCTCACCTTCCCCGGGTTCCTCTCCACTGTACGAGCCTTTTCTTTTCTGTTTTTTTGTGAGATATTTTACCCTGTTCTACCTTTCCCTTTCTCCTTCTCCTAGTATAATCCTCTCTCACCCCTTAATTTTATTCTCCAGATATGACCCCTTTATCTTCAACTCACCCTGTGCCCTCTATCTATCTATCTATCCATCTATCCATTTATACACACACACACACACATAATTTTTTCCCTCCAACTACCCTAATACTGACAAAGGTCTCATGAGTTACAAATATCATCTTTCCATGCAGGAATGTAAACAGTTCAACCTTAATAAGTATCTTATGATTTCTCTTTGCTGCTTACCTCTTCATGTTCCACTTGAGTCTTGTATTGGAAAGTCACATTTTCTATTCAGCTCTAATCTTTTCATCAAGAATGCTTGAAAGTCTTCTATTTCACTGAATGACCATTTTTCCCCTGAAGAATTATACTCAGTTTTGCTGGGTGGGTGATTCTTGGTTGTAATCCTCTCTCCTTTGCCCTCCAGAATATTATATTCCATGTCCTGCAGTCCCTTAATGTAGAAGCTGCTAAATCTTGTGTTATCCTGATTGTGTTTCCACAATACTTGAATTGTTTCTTTCTGGCTGCTTGTAATATTTTCTCCTTGACCTGGGAACTCTGGAATTTGGCTACAATATTCCTAGGAGTTTTCCTTTGGGGATCTCTTTCAGGAGGAGATTGGTGGATTCTTTCCATTTCTGTTTTGCCCTCTGGTTCTAAAATATCAGGGCAGTTTTCTTGGATAATTTCTTGAAAGATGATGTCTAGGCTCTTTTCTTGATCATGGCTTTCAGATAGTCCAATAATTTTTAAATTCTCTCTCCTGGATCTATTTTCCAGGTCAGTTGTTTTTCCAATGAGATATTTCACATTGTTTTCTAATTTTTCATTCTTTTAGATTTGTTTTACAGTGTCTTGATTTCTCATAAAGTCATTAGCTTCCAATTGCTCTATTCTCATTTTTAAGGAAGTATTTTCTTCAGCAATCTTTTGGACTTCCTTTTCCATTTGGCCAATTTTGCTCTTTAGGGCATTCTTTTCTTCATTGGCTTTTTGGATCTCTTTTGCCATTTGGGTTAAGCTATTTTTTTAAGGTGTTGTTTTCTTCAGTATTTTTTTGGGTCCCCTTTAACAAGCTGTTGACTTGTTTTTCATGATTTTCTTGCATCACTCTCAGTTTTTCCTCTACTTCTCTTACTTGCTTCTCAAGTTCCCTTTTGAGCTCCTCCAAGGCCTGGGACTGATTCATATTTTTCTTGGAGGCTTTGGATGTAGGAGCTTTGACTTTGTTTTCTTCTTCTAGTTGCATGTTTTGATCTTCATTGTCACCAAAGTAAGATAATATAGTCTGACTCTTTTTGTGCTGCTTGCTCATGATCCCAACCAATTACTTGAGTTTTAAACTCTTTGTTAAGGTAAGAGTCTGTTTCTAATGTGGAGAATGTACTGTCCCAAGCTTCAAGGGTTTGTACAGCTGTTTTCAGAGATACTTCTAGGGACCTGAAAAGTGTCAGTTCAAGGTGCTATGATAAGGGGCAAGGCGCTCCTCCTCGCCCCAGGACCACCCCTCAGAACTGTGACCCAGATCCAAGCACGGACAAAGCAAGAGATTCTTGCCTAAGCCCTGGCAAAGAGATCCTTGCAATCCCCCTATGATCAACCACTCGATTCCCCCTCAGTCTGTGGGCTGGAAGCTCAGAAGGCAGCCCCTGCCCTCGGGGCGGCTGAGATCTAGCTTCTTCTCTCACTGTAGTCACAGACTTTTCCCACTGACCTTCTAAGTTGTCTTTGGCGTTCAGGGGTTGAGAAGTCTGGAAACCACCACAGCTGCCCGCGATTCAGTCCTCTGAGGCCTGCTCCAGTGTTGCTGTGGCCTGCGCACCCACACCAAACCGCGCTAGTCTCCCAGCCTGGCGCGATATACCTTTCCGATCAGACATCAAGGTTGTCTTCAGCTGGAAATTTGTTTTACTCTGTTTTTTTGTGGGTTCTGCTGCTTTAAAATTTGTTTAGAACCATTTTTTATAGGTATTTGGAGGGGTTTGGGGGAGAGCTCTAGCAAGTCACTGTTTTCCCTCCGCCATCTTCGCTCCGCCCCTGATTATCTCAATAGATGCAGAAAAAGCTTTTGACAAACAACACTCATTTCTATTAAAAACACTAAATAGTATAGGAATAAATGGAATCTTCTTAAAATGACAGGTAGTATCTATCTAAAATTAGTAAGCATTATATGTAATGAGGATAAGTTAGAAGCATTTCCAAAAAGATCAGGGGTGAAACAAGGATGTCCATTATCACCACTGTTATATCAATTGATATATAATATATATAGTATATATAATGGTATATATATATATAATAGTATAATACTGATATATATCAATATTATACTACAAATGTAAGTTTTAGCAATAAGAGAAGAAAAAGAAATCGAAGGCATTAGAATAGGCAAAGAAGAAACAAAGCTATCACTCTTTGCAGGTGATATGATGGTATACTTAGAGAATACTTGAGAATCAAGTAAAAAACTACTTGAAATAATAAACAACTTTAACAAAGCTGCAGGCTAGAAAATAAACCCACATAAATCATTGGCATTTCTATATATTACCAACAAAGCGCAACAGCAAGAGATAGAAAGAGAAATTCCATTTAAACTTACTGTAGACATTATAAAATATTTAGGAGTCTACCTCCCGAAACAAACCCAGGAACTATATGAACACGATTACAAAACACTTTTCACACAAATAAAGTCAGATCTAAATAATTGGAAAAACATCAGTTGCTCATGGGTAGGCCGAGCTAATACAATAAAAATGACAATTCCACCTAAGCTAATTTACTTATTCAGTGCCATACCAAACTACCAAAAATTATTTCATAGAATTAGAAAAATAGTAAGATTCATTTGCAAGAACAAAAGGTCCAGAATATCAAGGGAACTAATAAAAAGAAATGCAGTGGAAGGTAGCCTAGCTGTAACAAATCTTATATTGTACTATAAAGCAGCAATCATCAAAACTACTTGGTACTGTCTAAGAAATATAGTGCTGGATCAGTGAAATAAGTTAGGTATGGAAGACACAACAGTCAATGACTATACTAATCTGCTGTCTGATAAACCCAAAGACCCCAGCTTCTGGGATAAGAACTCACGTTGACAAAAACTGCTGGGAAAACTGGAAAATAGTATGGCAGAAACTAGGCACAGACCAACATCTTATACCCTATACCAAGATAGTCAAAATGGGTACATGATTTTGATATAAAGACTGATACATAAGCAAACTAAGGAGAGCAAGGAAGACTTTACCTATCAGTTCAATAGAGAAGGGAAGAATTTATGACCAAACAAAAGATAGAGAACATTATGAAATGCAAAATGGACAATTTTGATTACATTAAATTGAAAAGTTTTTGCACAAAGCCAATGCAACCAAGATTAGAAGGGAAGCAAAAAGCTGGGAAACAATTTTTACAGCCAGTGTCTCTGACAAAGGCCTCATTTCTAAAATATAAAGAGAACTGAGTCAAATTTATAAGAATACAAGTCATTCCCCAATTGATAAATGGTCAAAGGATATGAATAAACAGTTTTCAGATGAAGAAAATAAAGCTGTCTATAGTCATGCGAAAAAATGTTCTAAAATCACTATTGATTAAAGAAATGCAAATCAAAACAACTCTGAGGTACCACATCACACCTATCAGATTCGCTAACATGACAAAACAGGAAAATGATAAATGCTGGAGAAAATGTGGGACAACTGGAACACTAATGCATTTTTGGTGGAGTTGTGAAATGATCCAACCATTCTGGAGAGCAATTTAGAACTATGCCCAAAGGGCTATAAAATTGTGTATACCCTTTGACCCAGCAATACCACTACTAGGACTGTATCCCAAAGAGATCATAAAAATGGGAAAAGGACTCACATGTACAAAAATATTTATAGCAGCTCTTTTGTTGGTGGCCAAGAATTGGAAATTGAGGAGCCCATCAATTGGGGAATGGCTGAACAACTTGTGGTATATGAATGTAATGGAATACTATTGTTCCATAAGAAATGATGAGCAAAGGGGCAGCTAGGTGGCACAGTAGATAGAGCTCTAGCCTTGGAGTCAGGAGGACCTGAGTTCAAATCTGGCCTCAGACACTTGATACTTACTAGCTGTGTGACCCTAGGCAACCCCAACTGCCTCACCAAAAAGCAAAAAAATAAAAAAATAATAAACAGGCAGACTTCAGGAAAACCTGAAAAGACTTATATGAACTGATACTGAGTAAAGTGAACAGAAGCAGGAGAAAACTGTACACAGTAACAGCCACATCGTGCGCTGACTGACTTTGAAAGACTTAGTTCTTCTCAGCAATGCAGGGATCTAAGACAACTCCAAAAGACTCACGACAGAAAACGCTATCCACATCCAGAGAAAGAACTATGGAGTCTAAATGCAGATGAAAGCATACTAATTTGCTCTCCTTTTCTTTTGTTGTTTTGTTTTATTTTTTTATTTTTTCTTTCTCTTGGTTCCTCCCATTAGTTCTAATTCTTCTATATATCATGACTAATGTGAAATTATGCTTAATATGAATGTATAAGTAGAGCCTACAGCAGATTGCATGCCATCTTGGGGAGGCAGGAGGAGAAGGAGGAGGAGAAAATTTAAAACTCAAAATCTTATGGAAGTGAACATTAAAAATGAAAAATAAAGTAATTATTAAATAAAAATATGTGCCCTCTTTTCTAACCTTCAGTCATGCATCTCCAACTGCCTATTAGATGTATCAGACAGGATACTCATTTTGGTGTTCAGTCATTTTCAATCATGTCTGACTCTTCATGATAAGATTTAAAGTTTTCTTGGCAAAAGTACTAAAATGGTTTGCCATTTCCTTCTCTAGCTCATTTTACAGATAGGGAAACTAAGGCAAACAGGGTTCACTGACTTGTTTAGGGTCACAAACTAGTACGTGTCTGAGGCCAGATTTGAACTCAGTTTCTCCTAACTCCAAGCCCAGCAATCTATCCACTGCACCACCTAGCTGAATACTCACAGACATATTAAATGCAGTATGTCCAAAATTGAGCTCATTACCTTTACTCCAAAACCCTTCCCTCTCCTAAGCTTCCTTCTTATTGTAGGGAGTACCATCATCCTTCCAGTCAACCAGACAGACAATTTAAGTATCTTTCTAGATAGACCTCTCTACATCAAATCTATTTCTAAATGCTGGCAATTCTATTTTTGAAGGATCTCATATATACCCCCTTCTCCCTTCTGATACAGCCACCATTCTGGTGGGGATCATCATCAATTCAAACTTGGAAAGTTGCAACAGCCTTCTGATTAGCATCTCTGACTCAAGTTGCTCCCCATTCTAGCCCACCCTATATTCAACTGCTAATGTGAGCTTCCTAAATTGAAGATCTGACCATGTCATTTCCACCCAACTCCCAACAAACTCCAGAGGCTCCCTATTACCTACCAAATCAAAAATAAAATCCTGTTTGGCATTTAAAGTGCTTCATAACCTGGCACCTCTCAACCTTTCCAATCTTTTTACTTGTCACTCCCCTCAACATTCTCTATACAACACTGGCTTCCTTGTTTTCCTTCATATAAGATACTGCATCTGCACATTTTCAATAGTTTTACCTCATATTTTGACTGTTCTACCTTCAAATCTCAGCTAAAATTGCACTCTCTACAAAAAGCCTTTCTCTATCTACTTCAGTGTTGTGAAGTCTAAGACCACCTCTAATTTGAACTGTATATATCCTGTATGCACATATTTGTTAGAATATTGTCTCCCCCATCAGAATTTGAATTCCTTGATAACAAGAACAGTTTTTGCCTTTCTTTGTATCACAAATGTTTACCATAGAACTTGGCATCTGTTAATGCTTTATAAATGCTTGTTGACTGTTAATGGTTAACAACAGACTATAAGAAGACTAAATAAAACCATGAATCTCCATTTGACACTGTTTTGCAAAATACATAATACATTACATATTACAATCAAAGGTGTGCTGTTTATGCTTCCTTATGTTCTCTCTTGTACATTTGAAACATGTTTAAATGGCCCTTTTTTTGGTTATTTTTGCTCACCTCCACTTTCCCTCTTTACCTCCCCTCCAACTAAAAACAAAATTCTTCAAAACAAAAATTCTTTTAAAAATAAGCACAGTCCCTCCCCTCCAAAAACATTCATACTGTGACTATGTCCAAAAATGTATGTCTCTGTAAGTACATTTTCTATCAGAAGATAGATAACATGCTTCACAACAGGTCCTCTGGAGACATAGGCACTTGTTGGATAAACCAATGACATGATGTAAGTCTTTTGAAGTAGTTTTTCTTAACGATGTATTATCTCTTGCACATTATTCTCCTGGTTCTAGTCACCTCATTTTGCATCATTTTATACTATGTAAGATTCTCTGAAATCATCTGTTTCATATGATTCAATAATATTTCATTATATTTACACACGATTTGTTCAACCATTCCCCAATTAATGAGCTCTCCTTAGATTTTTGCTTTTTTTCTTTTAGTTGCCTCTTTCAGGATAAGAAACTTTGCATAATGTGCAACTCTTCCCTTCCCATTGTCCTTAACCACCCTTCATCCTTTCTTATTTCAGTACACACAAAATTGTGTATGGGGGGGTGCTTCTTTTGTCTATTTCAGAGAAGAGTAAGGTTCATCTGATGCCTACTCCCTTCATCTCTTCCTTTATCTTTGTATACAGTTTTTCCAATGTACTTGTTTTCAGAACTAGAAAGTTCCATTCTTTCCTCCTTGTTGCACTATTTTATTCCTTTGATCCACCCTTCTCTTTCTACTATTCACATGATCAGAAGAGACTTATCCTACTATGTTCCACTCGGTTTTTCTTATTCAAATCCTTCAATAATCTTTAAAGACATTAAAATTCTTGAGGGATAATTTTTTTTTTCTTTTCCCCCAGGTAAGAATGGTAGCACTGCATTATCATATAGCCCTTTCCAATTGCTCAAATAAATTTACCTTTCCAGTTTTCTCTGGAATCTTGTGTTTGCATTTCTAAGTTTCTTCTCAGTGTTTTCATCAAACATACTTGAATCCTTCCCCTATCACCTACTACTTTTGTGACATTGGGCAAGTCAGTCAAAAAAAAATTATTAAGCACCTACTGTGTACCAAATCCTGTTTACCAAATCCTAAAGGTCCATTTGTTATCTCTAGTATTAAATTTAGCTTTGTAGAGTAAGTTCTCTTTTAATCAACAGGTTGAAATTCTTCCGTAATATTCTATTTCAAGATCTCTTCTTTATCAGAAGTTGTCAGGTCTTAGGTGATCCAGACAGTGGTCTTTTCATACTTGAACTACTTCTTTCAGGATGTTTGAAATTTTTTCTTATATGTGGGGCCTCTGGAATTTGGCAATCACATTCCTGGGACTTTTCTCTTGAGGTTGTTTTCAGAAGACAATCAGCGGATGGTTCTTCTTTTCACTTTTGCCATCTAGTTCTAATGGATTTGGGGTGTTTTCATTTGTGATTTCTTGAAATATAATCCTTGTTTTTTGATTTTTTTAATCATGAACAGACCAAATAGAAATTAATGACTCCATGAGAAAGCAAGAAATGTTAGGACAAAATTAAAATATTGAAAAAAACTGAAACAAAATATAAGATATCTAATGAGAAAAACAACTGACTTGGGAAACAGGTCTAAGTAGAGAAAATTTAAGAATTACTTAACTCCCTGAAAACCATGATAACTTCTACTAAAAACAAGAGGAAAGTGGGATCAAGCAATACTGATGTCAAAAAAAAGAGAGGGTAGCTGAAAAAAAATTTAATGCAAAATAAAGTTTATTAGAAAACAAGTAGAGCAGTAATGTGAAATTTACATGTATGTATGTATGAACAAACACATATGTTAAAAGAAGTAGAATGAAATGGAGATCCATGGTTTCATGTATAATTCTCTTTTTGTGTTACACTATATATATCGACATACGCTCATTCTCTCATGTTTAAGTTTAGAACTTTAAAAAATTAAATAAGCGAACTTCTATAATTCCTTCCCTTCCCTATGATTTTCTCTTCCCCAGACTAAAAACATCCAGTTTCTTCAACCAATCTTCAAATGATAAGAACTCAAGGTCCTTCATGATCCTGACTATGCTCCTTTGGATAGTTTCCATATTTTCAATGCTCTTTTTAAATTATTGTGCCCAGAACTGAACACTATACTCCAAATGTGATCCCACCAGGGCAGAGTACAGAGAAAAGTCTTCTAATAAATCCCTAATAAATCACAAGAAAACATTTTTACTACCACATAATACTGCTGAAATACTGAACTTTCAATCCACTAAAATATCTAAATCTCTTCATAACCATCTCTTTCCAAATCTATAATTAAGTTGACTTTTTTTAACTTAAGTGTTAGACTTTATATTTGTCCTTATTAATTTTCATCTTATTAAACTCAGCCCACAGATTTTTGAAATATTTATTTTTCCCCAATTACATGCCAAAAACAATTTTTAAAATGTTCTAAATCACTATTGACTAGAAACACAAATCAAAACAACTCTGAGGTACCACATCACACCTATCAGATTGGCTAACATGATAAAACACGAAAATGATAAATGTTGGAGAAGATGTGGGACAATTGGAACACTAATGCATTTTTGGTGGAGTTGTGAAATGATCCAACCATTCTGGAGAGCAATTTGGAACTATGCCCAAAGGGCTATACAATTTTGCACACTCTTTGACTCAGCAGTACCACTTCTAGGTCTGTATCCCAAAGAGATCATAAAAATGGGAAAAGGACCCACATGTACAAAAATATTTATAGCAGCTCTTTTTGTGGTGGCAAAGAATTGGAAATTCTTTAATTGGGGAATGGCTGAACAAACTGCAGAATATGAATGTAATGAAATACTATTGTTCCATAAGAAATGATAAACAGGCAGATTTCAGAAAAACGTAGACTTATATGAACTTATGCTGAGTGAAGTGGGCAGAAGCAAGAGGACATTGTACACAGTAACAGAAACACTGTGGGATGACTGACTTTGATAGACTTAGCTCTTCTAAGCAATGCAAGGATCTAAGATAATTCCAAAACATTCATGATGGAAAATGCTATCCACATCCAGAGAAAGAACTACGGAGTCTGAACGCAGATTGAAGCATACTATTTTCTCTCTTTTTTTTTTTGTTTCTTCTTTCTCACGGTTTTTCCATTTGGTTCTAATTCTTCTTTACAACATGAAATATGTTTAATGTGGAAATGCATTTAATATGAATGGATATGTATAGCCCATATGGTACTGCACGCCCTCTGCGGGGGAAGGAGCAAAGAGACAGGGAAGAAAATTTAAAACTCAAAATCTTATAGAAGTGAACACTGAAAACTAAAAATAAAGAAATATATAAATTTAACCTTTAAAAAAACTATTTTAATATTCTTTTTTAAAAAAAAGTGTTAAGTTCCAAATTCTATCCCTCGCTTGTTCCACTCCCCCTTCCTTGAGGCAGTAAACAATCTGATATAATTGATACATATGCAATCATATAAAACATTTCCATATTAGTCATTTTAGGGAAGGAAGGAAAGAAGAAAATAATGAAGGAAAGAAGGAAGGAAGAAAATAAAGAAGGCAGGAAAGAAGAAAATAAAGAAGGAAGGAAAGAATGAAGAAAATAAAGAAGGAAAGAAAGAAGAAAATAAAGAAGGAAGGAAATAAAGAAGGAAGGAAGAAAAAAAGAAGAAAGGAAGGAAGGAAAGAAGAAAATAAAGGAAGGAAGGAAGGAAGAAAATAAAGAAGGAAGGAAGGAAGGAAGAAAATAAAGAAAGAAGGAAGGAAGGAAGGATTGAAGGAAGGAAGGAAGGAAAGAAGGAAGAAAAGTATGTTTGGGTCTATATTTAGACACCATCAGTTCTTTCTTTAGAGGTACATAGCATTTTTCATCATGAGTTCTTTGGGATTATCTTGGATCATAGTCTTGCTGAGAATAGCTAAAACCAGGGGTGGGAGAACCTGTGGCCTTGGGTGTGACCTTTTGAATGAGTCCAAGTTTTACAGAACAAATCCTTTCATTAAGGGTATTTGTTTTGTGAAATTTGGATTCAGTCAAAGGGCCCAACTTGAGGACCTAAAGGGCCACTCATGGCCTAGAGGCTGCAGGTTCCCCACTCCTGAGCTAAGTCATTCACAGTTGCTCATAGTACAATATTGCTTTCACTGTGTGCAATGTTCTCCTGTTTCTGCTCACTTTACTCTATACCAGTTTTTGTAAGACTTTCCATGTTTTCCTGAAATCAGCCTGCTTGTCATTTCTTATAACAAAATAATATTACATTATAATCATACACCACAACTTATTCAGTCATTCCCCAAATGACAGACATCCCTGCAATTTCCAATTTTTAGCCACCACAAAAAGAGTTACTATAAATATTTTTATACAAATAGGTTCTTCCCCTGCCCCCCTTTTTTTTAACTCTTTGGGATACAGACCTAGTAGTGGTATTGTTGGATCAAAGGGTATGCATGGACTTATAGTACCATGGTACCAAATTGTTCTCCAGAACGGCTGGATCCGGGGCAGCTGGGTAGTGCAGTGGATAGAGCTCTGGCCTTGAAAGCAGGAGGACATGAGTTCAAATCTAGTCTCAGACACATGACACTTACTAGCTGTGTGACCCTGGCAAAGTCACTTAACCCTGATTGCCTCACCAAAAAAGCAACAAACAAACCAACAGAATGGCTGGATCAGTTTATAACTCCATCAATAGTGCATTAGTGTTCCACTTTTCCAACATTTATCACTTTCCTTTTCTGTCATATTAGCTAATCTGGCAAATGTGAAGCGGTATCTCAGAACTATTATTGCATTTCTCTAATCCATAATGATTTAGAACATTTTTTTCATATGGCTACAAATGGCCTTAATTTCTTTGCCTGAAAAGTGCCTGTTCATATCCTTTGACCATTTATCAATTGGGAAATGACTTGCATTCTTATAAATTTGATTAAGTTCTCTATATATTTGAGAAATGAAGGCTTTATCACAGACATTTGCTGTAAAAAATTTTTCCCAGTTTTCTGCTTTTGGTTGCATTGCTTTTGTTTGGGCAAAAACTTTTTTTTATTTTTATATAATCAAAATTATCCATTTTGCATCTTGTAATGATGTTTATCTCTTGTTGGTCCTAAATTATTCCCTTATCCATAGAACTGACAGGTAAACTATTCCATGCTTTCCTAATTTGCTTATGTCATCACCCTTTATTGAAAAGGACAGTTAGTATTGATTACTTTGATTTATTTTTTATTTGATTCTAGGATTAAGCTCCCTTCTTTAGGAAAAGTTAGCCCTAACAACTAAGCCAAACATACATAGATATTCTCTTAAGTCTAGATCACCTATAGATTTAGTAAAACAATAGATTAATAGGAATTTATCATTTAGTAGCAGATAATTTAGAGTAAGGCATACATCTTTATAGGAATAAAATAATCATAGGATTATGAGACTCTTTTTAAAGGCTAAGTTCTCTTTTCTAGCAACTGGAGAAAGGCAGGGGTTGACTAAAGGCTAAGTTCCTCTTTCTATTTCCAGTCTTAGTGGATAAGTTTGTTTTTTTTTTTCTTGAGCTACAGGTTAAATCTAAATTGAGTAATGGAATCGTCTAAGGTTGGCACTTGGAAGATGGTGAGGGTGACTGCTAGCTACAAACCACAAGTTTATCTTTCCCAGCAAGCTTTCTGGTTACAAAAGGTATCACCTATATGGCAAGAACTTCCAGGGCAGACCAGCACAACTTGTAAACTTCTTTAGGCCTCAGACAGGTTTAGACTAGAGACAGACTGATGATGGTTGGTTGCCACAGGTCACATGATAAACAGGAGAGAGTATGCATATTTTTCACAGGCTGCCTGTAATCCTTTGGCGGGTCTTATGTTGTATAGGCCTGTTCTAGGGTAATCTCACTTTGACAGCTAGATGTTGCCTGGAAGAAGTAAACTAGTCAAATGACTTGTCATCCAAATTAATTATATTCAAAACAAGTTTCCTATATTTTTTATTCCTCTCTTCTGTCATAAAAATAAGCTCTGAATATCATTCTGTTGTCACTAATTACTGAGGAATTAGTTGACCTGATTTAATGGTAACTTGCTAGCTTTACCATTAAATCATTTTCACTAGGAAACTTTATACCTCAGAATTATTTTCTATTTCAGATAATTAATTTTAACATTATGCCTCAATAATGTACCTATTTTGACCTCATCTTGTTATATGGTGTGAGATATTGGTCTATACCTAGTTTCTGCCATACTTTTTTCCCATTTTCCAAGCAGTTTTTGTCAAATAATGAGCTTTTGTCCTAAAAGGTTGGGGCTTTGGGTTTATCAAACACTAAATTACTATGGTCACTTACTACAATGTATGGTGTATCTAATCTATTCCACTGATCAGCCACTCTATTTCTTAGCCAGTACCAGACTGTTTTGATAATTACTACTTAATAACACAGTTTGAGATCTCATACAGCTAGGTCAACTTCCTTCATTTTTTTTTTCATTGATTCTAGCTCCAGACTTCTAAGAAATGTTTGGTAACTAACTCAATCACAATGTGTTAGATATCCATTCTAGCTTAAGTTATCTACAAAATCTGCTAAGAAAGCCTTGTTTGCCATTATCCAAATAACTGATAAAATGTTAAATGGCATGGAACTAAGCACAAGTCTCTGTGGCACTGCTGCCAAGTTTACATTGGTGATTAAAAGCTTCTCTTTGAGTCTGGCTATTATTCTACAAGTTTTGAATTCATCTAATTTTATTATTATCTAGTATATATCACTCCAATTTTTCAAATCAACTGTATGAAATTATTTATCAAATGCTTTGATAAAATTGTGTTAAACGATATCTTTGGTATTTCCCTAATTTACTACTTTAGCAATCCATTCAAAAAACAATGTTTAAAAAGGTTAAAGTAGTATTTCTTGCTGAAGCCATGGTGGCCCTTTGTAATCCTCATAGCCTTTTCTTGATGTTCGCTAATCATAGCTTTAATGTAATTGCAGTATTGACAGTCTACTTATAAGTGGAAAGATAGATTCCACTTCCTTTGGAACTAGGAAGAGTGGCCTGGATTCACATAAGAATTCTTGGATTCTGAGTATTCGTCAACTTCCAAAGCAGCAAGGAAATATTACATATTTTGAACATGGGACAGAATTTGTCCAATGGGACAGAAAGTCCAAAGGAAAAAAAAATAAGAAAAAGAAATCAAGAAGAAAAGGAGTGTTTTCATTTACTAATAGTAGCAGCAACAGCAGCAGCACAGGAGATGTGGCTCCCCGCCACCTGCGCCCGTAGGTCATAAATATTAGGCCCTCAAATGGCAAAGTATAAAACCGTTTTTATTATGTCTGTTCACTTATTTGGCTGGAACACTGGTAAAAACAAATGTATTGTGCATAATATGGAGGGAAAAAAGTCCTTATACCCCTCCCCTTGCCCTACTTCATCTAAGTGTGACTGAAGCCCTTTTCTAAGTAGATTTATTCACTATAAGTTTGCTCTTTATTGACCTAGTTTGACTTCTCACAAATATCTCTCCATGTGCACTAAATTGTGTTCCTTTGTTTATAATCTGGACAATTCTGGTACCTTTACTGACCAGGAAGTTTTTCCTTTCTGTCCCATCTGGCTGCATTCCTCTGGCCTTCACCATGCTCTAGGAACCTCTTCATCCTGCAAGATCACTTCAGCCCTGGAACTCAAATCTCACAGGCCCTTCTGCTCCTGGGGCCCTTCCTGCTGACAAGATGACTCTTTCTAGAATCTTTATTACAACACCAGTATTTTCTTCACTTCCCACTCAGCTGCATTACTCTGGGCTTCTCCATCCTGCCCACTTTATGTGTTATCTACTTTGCACTCAGTGGTTTTGTAGGCCACTTGTACAAGTCTGACTTTTGCACAGGGTTGTGCAAGGCCCTGAAGCTCAAAGAAGTTTCCCTGATACACCCAAGGTCACACTGAGCAGAACACTGGACTGACATCAAATCCACTGCTTTTTACATTCTATCACAGAGATGTCATTCTAGTTTGCATTCTAGTTTATTCCCTTCACCTTTTTGAACATTAGGACTCCACATGCCCTTCTCTAACACTGCAGGACCTCTCCAAGTCTCTGTAGTCTGGGGAAGATTCCTGACAATGGCAACCACATTAACCAGGCCTTTCAGCATGGGAGAACACAGTTCATCTGTGCAAGGGGATGTGAAATCTTCAAATGCAATTATTAGGTAAAAATTGCCTGTTAGCTATTTTTGCCCTACCATTTCCAGTGCAAAAGTAATTTTCCTTGAGAGAGAAAACAAAAACTTTTGTGGACACAGAGAGAGACAAAAGAAAAGAGACAGAGACTGAGAAAGAGAGACAGATAAAATAGAGTGATCCAGCAGATGTCTGAATAACTGAAGTCTCCCATCATTACGGTATCTTGCCTCTGTGCCGTGTTTGTGATTTGTTTTCCAAACTTTTCATCTATTTCTTCTTTCTGTCCAAGTAGTTCATAATGACAAGATCACTTCTGTTTCCACCATTACTGATCTTCATCCGAATGTTCTCCATCATTGCTTCTCAACTTCAGTTCCTGGATTTCCTTATATAATTCTCCTGGATTGCACTGAAAGGCTTTAAATATTTAAGCTTAAATATAAAGGCTTTAAATAAAGACTGGAGGTTTCTGAGTTTTGATTATAAAGTTTGTTATGATGTTTCAAAGACTTAAGGCAAAGTGAGGTAATAAAAGAATTCTGGGCAGTGTTCCTATTGCCATAGCCCATTCAGATTTCTTTCCCTAAAGCCATATTTAATTAGACAGGAAATCTGTACCTAAATTCCCCAAAATTCTAATTCTGGTATCTCTACAATAGATGTTTCAAAAAGAAGTCAGGAATTTTTCTTTCCAGTATCTTATAAAATGTAATCTAGGACAACTGAAGTAAAATATTTAGATTTGGAGAGTTTTTTAGTCAATTCTCATAATGATTAATGGTCCAGTCTTTCAGTGGAAATAACGTGCTCCTCTGTTTGAGGTAAATGATCTTTCACAGGCATACCATTTGGATGCCAGGAAGAAGTAATTTATCTCAAATGGGCAACACTTTAATGAAAGAAAATAAGGTTGCCACCTGTCCAGTAGTTATACAGAAAACCTGGAAATTGGGTTCTCTGCCCTACACCAAGAGATGATTTATCACAGTTTAGAAATGCAGTAATGACAGCTGTCTTGTATAGTTATTCTTCATTCTTGAATGTACAGGGCTACTAGGTGAAAGGTAAGCTGTGGGTACTCATTCTTCCACCACTGAACATCCAAATTCACTGGAAGTCTTGGAACTTTCAATTTGCTCTGGGGAACTGATCCATATTTAACAAACAGAGGGAGAGAACCACACAATAGTTAAGGTCCTATCCCTAAAGTCTAAAAACAAAACTATCATGTCCAGCATCAAATTATTTAAGTCACAAGTTAGTCTGACATTCTACTTTCAAAAAATAGTTTTGATTTGTTATTCAAATTCCTTTATCAGATCACAATCTTTTATCATTCCATCTTTTAGCCTTATAACAACTCTAATCTTCATTCTCTCTCTGACTACAAATCCCTCTACCCTTCAGTTATTTCCCGACCATCACATCTACACTGGCTACACTCTCATCCATTCCTGATCTCTACAATTTGGTGAAACCAATCAGCTCTATACTATGCTCTACACTCCAATACACTCCTTGTCCTGCTGCAAATCTTGCATTGCCAAACCCCAAGCTTTGATTATCTGCCACCTTTTCTACTACTCAAATACTACTTTTCTACTACTCAAATGATGCTGAAGGAAAGTAGACTAAATCACAAAGTAATGACTAGGCTCATTACAAATTTGTTATATAATCTCAACTGGGACTTCACTGTAGCCAGACAATCCTGTTACACCTTTGATCTGTTATCCCACTCACCATATCAGCAATTCCAAAACTTTTCATCCCTCTTCAAATCTACAATGACACTTCCTCAACCTACCATAGTCAGCTGAGGACCAGACCCTGTATTTCATCAAAATAATTCAGGACATTTGCAAGAGTTTCTTCCCCTCTTCTACATCTCATATCACTCAGATATCTTCCCTCACTATCTCTTCTTTTACTTCTCCCCCACATGAAGAGATGATCCCTCTTCCTTGCCAAAGCAAATCTCTGTACATGCACAAGTGATCCCATTCCATCATGTCTCCACTCTCTAATCCCTAATCTTTCTATCTATTGGCTGCTTCCCTGCTGCCAATAAACATATCCATTCCCTGATTCTTAAAAAACTGTCACCTGATTATATCACCTAAGACTCAACTCCATTTCTTGGCTAAAATCCTTGAAAAAACCATTAAAATCTGGCACCCCCACCTCCCTCTCACTTGATTCTAAACCCTTTGAAATCTGATTTCTAACCTCATCATTAGACTGAAAGTCTGTCCAAAGTTATAAACGGTTTACTAGCTGCCAAATCTAATAGCTTTTTCTCTATTTTCATTCTTTTTTAACATCTATGCAATTACTGATACTATTGATCAAAATCTTCTCTTTGATACTTTTTTCTTTCTGGATTTTTCTGACATTATTCTTTCCTGATTCTTCTCTTGTCTGACTTTCTTATACAGGTCATGCATGCTGATTATGATCATCTCCCAAGATTCTGTCCTGTACCCTCTTCCTTCCTCTATACTGGAGATCTCATCATCCTGATAGGTTCAATTATCAAATCTATTAAGATGATTCCCAGATATATACACAGTATCCCAAAAGTCTTAGTGCAGTTGAAGCCATTAAAGCTTAATCAATTGCCCATTAGACATCACAAACTAGATATCCTATAGAGAACACAAGTTCAATTTGTATAAAACAAAAATCATTATATTTTCCCCAAAACATTCTTCTCTTCAGATCTTCCCTATTACTGTGAAGGACACAACCATCCTCTCTAGACATCCAGCCTCATAATCTTTGTGTCATCATCAAGTCTTCCCTTACGCCCACCCCACATGTCCAATCTGCTACCATATCTTGTTATTTCTACCATCATAATGTTTTTCTTCTCTACTCAACTTCTTAATGCTCACACGGACATCACCCTGATATCAGCCCTTATTACCTTATGCTTAGACTAAATGCTAAAGTCTTCTGTTTGGTCTCTCTGCCTCAAGTCTCTTCCTACTCCAGTCTATCCTCCACTCACTATGAAAATGATTTTCCCAAAGTATAGGTTTGACCATGTCACACACATACTTACATATACACATCCCACCTACCTCAAACCCAACTCAGTAAATTCCAGTGGCTCTCTATAGCATCCAGGATCAAATATAAATGCTGCGTTTGGCTTTTAAAGCCCTTCACAACCTATTTCCTCTCTAAATTTCCAATCTTCTTATACTTTATTTCCCTCCATTTAATTTCTTTATGTTTCTCATGCATGACCCTCCATCTTCCAAATCAGTGACTTTTCTCTGACTGTACTCCATGCCAGCAATGGCCTCCCTCCACACATTTACCTGGCATCCCTGGCTTCCTTCAAGACTCGGCTCAAATTCCCAAGGATGGCTTTGCCAGTCCACTGACAGCTTTGCTACCAGATAACCCTTTGAGGTTATTTTCAATTTGCACAGTACATATCTCGTACACGCAATTTTTTTGGATGTTGCCTCACTCATTAGAATGTGAACTTTAGAGTAGAATCATGTTTCTGATTTTATTTGTATCCCACTGCTTAGCATTGTGTACACTACATAGTAAACATTTAATAAATGCTTGTTGACTGTCTGCTGAAAGGTACATGAGTGCAAACATGGGGCCAGATATGAAACAGAACAGCCCTTAGCGGAATGAGTACTGAATCTAGAGTCACAAAACTGTGTTCAGATACTAGATCTGCCACTTACTTCCATTACTTCAATATTGGGAATTAGTAATTAAATTAGGAGTGACTATTGACTGATAAAATATGGATTAATAAATAGATGCTATGAATTCAGCAATACTGAAAATATATTGGGGGAAAATCCTACCAATTAAGTTTAAAAAGGAACAACATGTCTTCAATCCCTATACTTATAATTAATGTACTAATTGTAGACTATCCTTTTCTATTCATTACAGTCTTAAAGGATCACTAATTGCCCATAGTGAGTTAGCTTCCTTGAAGTTGCTCCTTGTGTATCTGAGTAATAAAAGTGATTTTTCTTGAAATTTCTCATTCAAATTGATTCCCTTCCAACTCTATTAGTCTGAAATACTGAAGTTTCCCAGTAAATGTGACTATTAATCATTAAAATTATCCTGAAAATAATTTTTCTCATATTTTTCCCATTATGAGTAACTGAGTCTAGACTTCTAATTTCAAGAAAAAGTCAATTCAATCTAAATTTATTCTGACCCTATCCATGTGCATTGTCTCTGGTAAACCCTCCTTTCAGTATTATCTTCTGAAAATGGGAGTAAAAAACCCCACAAAGCAACATATATTTCTAAGGAAAAAATATGAATTTTAATAGTCTGTTCAAATCCCCTTCCAATAAAAAAAATTATAGTTTCAATAATAACAATTAATGTTTAGTGTTTATACAACACTTTTCTCTAACAAAGTCAAATTGTATCACAAATATCATTTCCCTACACCTCATACAGCTTTTATGAGGAGAAAATCAATAATAAATATAATCAGTTTCCTATTATATTGTTATTGGGAGTACCATAGCTATAGTCAGATACTGGCCTATCTAACATAAAAGTCAGTTGTATTACATAGTTCTACCTGGTGTGCAGAAATTGACTTCACACAAATTATATGTCACACATACCTCGAAAATAGGGTATTAAAAAAAGCTTGGGGGGCAGCTAGGTGGTGCAGTGGATAGAGCACTGGCCCTGAAGTCAGGAGGAACTGAGTTCAAATCCGGCCTCAGAGCAAACACTTGACACTTACTAGCTGTGTGATCCTGGACAAGTCACTTAACCCCAATTGCCTTAAAAAAATAAATAAATAAAATAAAAATAAAAAAGCTTGAACATATTTACCTTAGTTCAAATGTACTACTTTATGGCTTTTTTCATCAAAATAGCATGAATTCCTTTAAGAAGTCAACTTATTAATTTATAATTCAATGACTTTGTAAAAATTCAATTTAATCCAATAAATTTAGTGTTTACTTTGTGCAGAGGGTACCACCTTCATAAGGTATATAAGTGATCGACACTTTTCACCACCTCGCAAATTGAAAAACTAAAAAAAAAACCTAGTAGTTAAGTACCAAGTCAAGTATTAAAAACCAGCTCACTGCCACAATAAAGAATTTTAGCCCTTTCATAGAGAAACGTGTAGCCTATACTCATTTGAAACACATGCCAAAGTAAAAAATTCCCTATAAAGGTTAATACAAGGAAGAGTTACAAAGTAATAAAGCTTACATCTTTAAGTAGGAATAGCAAAATATATACATTCAAATGAGTTTTGCTGCTTAAAAATATCAGTGGTACATAGTACAGACTTACTACGTGGATATCATTGGTCAAAACAGTTTCACAACTATCACTTTGGCAATGCCCTAGGTGCATGTGTATTTATAATATAGAAACATATTGTGAATATATCAACTACATATTCATAATATATATAATCTACATATCACCTATGTATATGTATAGCATACACATATAGAGAAAGACAATAATAGAATAATGACTGTCTTTTTAAAAGGACCCATATGCTATTTCTTAATAATTCTTATTTGCTAAGTAATAAATTTACCTTCCTCAAAAAATCAGAACCAAGAGCAAATTCAATATCATAATTGATTAAGCAAATGAGAAAATCATCACCAAAAATGTCATATTCAATGTTCTTATTAAGTTTTTTTTAAGGATATTTATCTCCAAATACTGCAAAGTAGAAAAGAAATTATTTTTTGGAGGTAAACAAAAAATATAAAGAAAAGACAAAAAAAGATAAAGACAAATATGGAAAAACCTATAAACTTCTGAAATTAAAATAACTAAAAATCAATAATCATATCAATAAAATGAATCTACTACATATATTTTAGATTTATAATTTGTTTTATAGACACAACTACAAACAACTTTTGAGAACTGACTGAAGCTAATTTGTCAGTGAAAATGAGCAGCAATGTGGTTTGATTCTACTTAAACTATAAATGCAAGTAAAAACACATTGCTGAAATTTGAAAGAAAACTAATGGCTAGTTAAGTGATAAATTCATCCTCGTCTAAAAATTAGAGCTATGAGCAGAAATGCAGGAAAAGAAAGAATAATAGAAATAAACACTGCCAAATGTATGTAAGGACACATGAGAAGCAAGCTGATGAGACAGTTAAAACAAAATTTTTTATCCCTTCCATCAGGAAAACCAAGTATTGTAGGAAAACACAGTAAGATTATTAAACTGACTTAATTTGAGTTGAATTGACATTTAATTGAATTATCTAATACCAAGCTGAATTAATATTTAATTTCCCATAACTATAAAGAAAAACAACTTAGTTATTTTGTAGTTTATCAATTAATTTATACATGCCTTGGTAAATACACATCCTTATGCATTTAGAGAAAGACAAACACATTCAATATTTTGTAACTAAAAGAATATGTTGAAATTTGCAATATAAAGCATTTGTGGTCATTTTCTTTAAAAAATTTTTTCTAGGAGATGAAAATATATTACCTGTTTTACAAACCACTTCCTGTAACTCAGCCATAGAACTGATTACTGCAGCAAGAAGTTCAGAACTAGTAAGCCAACTAACTGCTTGAAGACAACGCATCTGCTCTGTTCGATGTCCTGGAGTGAAGAGAAAGACAATGTGAAATGTCACAAAATATAATAAAATTCATATGTAAATATAATTGTGATATTCAGCTATTTTAGAAATAGATCAAAATAAAATATACATATAACTTTTTCCAAGTGTTAAATTTTAGATGCTGTTGGTGCATACTATTTATGCCTTCAATATTAAATGAGGTCATAAAAGGTTTGAATGGGAACAAAGAAAAACAGGTTCTTAGCACTAAAGCTGCTGTGTAAGAGGTCTCTTAAAAGCTGAGGGACTAGGGAGAGCGTAGTTTTTATTTTTTCCTCTAAAAATGCCTTGAAATACATTGTTAGTTGGGAAACTCAAGTTGGATTTTTAAGTAGTTTTTACTTTAATAAGGACACATTAAACTGATATATAAATTACTTAGAAGACATTTTACACAAGCCAAATTCTCTGGATTTCCTTAATTCACTGAAATTACTTTGTAAAATGTATAATTACCATAAATGAAGAAGAGTTTTGCAAATTGTGTATTACTCCACTTTCCATGAAAACATAATTCAAATGTAGCAAGGCTCATCAAAGAAACAATAATAATACTTAACATACTACAGAGACAAATACTACTTAATCAACATTTTTATCTCTTCATATACAAGCAATATTTGAGGTCTATTTTATGATACATAAACATGTACATATGCATATATTGTTCTATTCTTGTTTATTTCAAATAGTTTTCAAATAATTGTTAGGAATATTCATAGATTATACTTTACTTACAGGTAAAATATATAAGGGAAAGGACTAGTTATCTTACTTGGCAAATTATGGTTCTCTTTGGGTTCTCCTGTACATACTAAGATTCCTATGCCTTCTTTGAAGCTCTCCATCCATGTAAAAAGAGAGCCACACTTTTGGCCAAGAATCTGAAGTCTTTTTGCTGCCAAAACAGCAATCACACCTTTCCGGAATACACGTATCAATCCTTTGAAATGTTTTTTCTTCAACTTGGCTTCATTTTGCTTCTTTTCTTCTACATCAGACAAAGCCTGAACCAGAGTTCTAATTTCCTGTTTGAGCACGTCGTACATGTTAACCTGATCCTGGAGAAAGTCTCTTTGTGTTGACAAGGCACATGATCGACTATATAAAGGACATAAAGCACCAGACATTAATGCACAGGCTGCCAGTAGGGATGTATGTTCCTTTTGAGTCTCAGCTAACATATTTTTACACTGTGAATTTTCAAGAACCAACTCTTCATTAGATTTTTCCATAAAGGCTGACTTTTCCACATTTTTTTCAGCAATTTCTTGATATTTCTACAAAAATAAAAGGCATTAATGAGAAAATTAATGAGAACTATGTCATAAAACAAAAGAATATATATTTATTCAATTCCTGTTATACATAAGACATTAAAATCTTTGCCAACCATTCCTTCTTCTTATAAGAAATACAAGCACTAAAACACTACAAAAACATACATGATAACATGAAAGAGAACCAATCAACTTTCTCTTTATGGACTTTGATTTTAAAGTCTGAAAGATTTTAAAGCCTGAAAAAAAGACTCCACATAAAGTTGAATAATGAAATTATACAGTACTCATGAATTTTCTAGATGTATATAGCAGTATGACATATAGTGAAAAGATCACTGGATACTGTCAGAAGACCTAGGTTCAAGTCCCAGTTCTCTGAGCTACATTCTTATCCATAAATAATATTTATGAGAATAATAATATTTGTACTATCTACCTCACAAGGTTATTGTGAAGAAAGTGCTACATCAACTTCAACTACTAAATGAATGAGTTCTTGTTATTTTGAAAAGAAATTTTTTTTCTGAATAATGTCTGCCACTTCTTATCCCTCACTACTTAAAATTCCTGCTTCAAATAGTAACTGTGCTTCCTGCAGTGGCTTTCTTACACAGAATATATTTCATTCAGGCAAAAAAAAAAGGTTTAAATTTTCAAATGTAGGAACTGAATCCTTGCTGGCACAGAAAAAGGAGAGAGCACACGCTTCTCTATACCAGATGAGCTAACACCCAGGTCCTTCTTTCTTTTGGTTACATTCTCATCTGCCTGGGGCAGGAGACGAGATGAGTAGAAGGGATAACAGGAAAAAGAGACAAGATATAGAACTTGAAGTTCCCCAGCACATCAACAAAAAAGGAAATTGTTACATCAAGTACCTTATCATTCCTTTTCTAGGTCAAAAAGCACATAAATTCCCAAACTTTTCTCAATTTAAATGAAAAGAAATCTGAAACACAAAGACCTTTTAATTATTTGCAATTCACCCCTATTTCCCAGAAGTTTTTTGGCCTGAGAATCAAAGAATAGCTGAAGAAGAAACAAATATTATCAGATTTAGATTTCAATTTATTTTTCTGCTATATACTGTGTAATCCTAGCTGAGTTTCTGATCTCTAATAAATCGAACTACGACTTTCAATATACTTTCACATAGCAGTACCTTAGTGATCTCACTGATGTGAGAATTTCCTCCAATAGTGCAAGATTACAAGCCATCCATGCCTTCTCATCCTCTGAAAATGGTTCATGGATACTTAGATACTCCACTGAGGATCCAAAGAACTATAAGCCTTGCTCTATGTCTTTGTACATTGGGCAGTTTTTAGTGCAACACTTGGGTTGTCCATCTCATTCTGACCATATGACCAGGACCCTTCCTTTTCCAATACATTTCTACAATAATATCCCTTAAGATACCCCTTGCATGTAGCACATTAATGGAAACAGGCTATGGCCTACTTGTGACCAGTATGGCTCTCTCCATTGTCTTTTTAATCTTTGATATCTTTCATTTACTGGAGATTAAAATGGTTCAAGATTTGTTTCATACAGCATCACTAGGACAACATTTATGTTAAAAATGGGTCTTTACATCAGGAAGCAGTTTCTAATTGTGAGAAGCATACACAATTCCTCAATACAATTCAGCCTTCTTTCTTACTCCTTTTCGAGTATGAGCCAAACTCACTGTCCATCTTCAGAGACTATCCAAGCTATACGCATTGACATACTAACTCAATGAGCTGGACACCTATCTACATGGCATAGCCTGGACCAAAAGCATTTTTTATCCATTGGAGACAATTTGAGCAATCCTGGAAATCTATAATACCACAATCCTATAATCTCATTTTAAAAGGTCCTATAATATTTTAGTTACGGTTGTACTTAGCACAGTATCATCTGCAAAGAGAAGTAATGGAGAGCCTTATCATATAAAAAGAATCCCTCTTCCTCCCATTGGTTCTAAGTCTTCTTTACAACATGACTAATGTGAAAATATGTTTAATATGAATGTATATGTAGAGCCAATATCAGATTGCATGCCATCTTGGGGTAGGGAGAAGGGAGGAAGGGGGAAAAATATGGAACTCAAAATCTTATGGAAGTTAATGTTGAAAACTAAAAATAAATTAATAGTTTTTTAAAAATTAAAAATAAAAAAGAATCCCTCATTCAACTGGACTAGAAGACATTCTCCATGTCAGTGGCAAGTCTCCCTATTCTATTTCCACTTGATATTAATAAGCCAGGAGTCATCAAATAGTATTTTATCTGTAATTATATATCATCAAATCTTGCACAATTTTAACATATTCATGAAAGATCTCAAACTTTGACAAGAATAGAGATGTAGGAGCCAAGGATAAGACCATGTCAGAATGCAAATTCATTTGTAAAACACTATGGAGCAGGATGTTTGGAGATTATGAGCAGTAATGCCTTACATAAATGAAAAGCAGTAAAGAAAAAACAAGGCAATTGAATAAGACCCAATTGAACCATATTATTTCACGAGGATTAATAGATTAAACTGACAGGAGGAAAACAGACAGAAAAATGGACCAAATCTGTAGATGCTTTTAGTTGATGTTTACATCTTCAGTACAATTACACACTAACACCTCAAGTCCTGACATGCTATACATTAAAAAAATAAAGTTGCCATAGCATATAAGAAGCAACAAAGTAGAACATGAAGATAACCATGTTGGAGAAGACAATCTTGAAAGCATCACTGGATTGCTTTCCTACAAGACACCTTTGGGAAGAAAAAAATTTCAAAAGTATAGAAAAATCATAAATAATATCATTTCCCCTAAGTGCAATTATAAGAACATCAAACTATTCATCCCTATTTTTTCTTTCTCATCTTTATGAAAATGATCTACATATATATCAAGGGCTTCCTTGATGAAAATAGGAGATGGAAACAAACAGACTTTCATAAATCATTCTCTGTAGGAGACCACACCTTTTTGTCACACATTTGACTTTGTTGATTACAAAATGGAATTTGACTTTAAATAGCAAAATGTAGCATTAAAATTCATAATCCAACAAGGAAAATATCAAAGCTTAATGAAAACTGGCAGAGGTTGCATTAGACTAGGACTCAAATCTTCATAGAGGTTAGCTCCCTACTCATAACTAATGCCAAATTTTAGAAAAAAATCAGAAGAATGTTATAAGTGAATTCAGTCTCATTAAGAGCCCAAATCCTCTCCCAAACTAATTCTAAAAGTTCAATTCGAATAAACAAAAAACTACAGGAAACCTGGGGGAATAAAATGGACAGATTGGCAGCAGCTGGATAAGGGAACATAAAGGTGAACTCTTAATTGCTTTGCAGTCAACCCCCTACTTATATATTAAGAGATTAATTATGTCTCAAGCAGAAATGTTTTCAACCAAACAATACCCTTAAAACATACATATACACACATACACACACAGAAACACACCAATCTGTAGATCTATGCTCATTGGTTTTTTTCATGTAATTTTATAGTATTTATGTCATATATTATTTGTATAACAAGTAATATCAACACATATGTTTTATATATGGTATATCAGGACTTGAGGTGTTAGTGTGTAATTGTACTGAAGATGTAAACATCAAGTAAAATTTTATCCATATTGTTGTATACATACATATATACACATGTTATCTCTCATGCTACCTTCACTTGTTTTTTGATCTTGTCATTTTGTTCAGTCTAGTTTTTTTTTCTTGTAATACCAAAAGGCACAAGGCACTCTTTTTAAAATATATTTTAAATTTATTATTTATTTATTATTAGCATTCTTTTCTTTTTAAATGTTGATTTCCAAATTTCCTCCTTCTCAACCCCACCCAAACTCACTGAGAAGACAACCAATATGATATTACACATGTGAAATCATGCAAAACATATTTACATATTGGTCATATTAAAACAAGAAAACAAGAAAAATAAGTAATAAAATTATGCTTCAGTTTGCATTCAGTGTTCATAAGTTCTCTCTCAGAAGGTGGACACAATTTTTTCATCATATTGTTTTTCAGTCATTTTCAGTAATGTCCAACTCTTCATGATCCCACTTGGGGTTTTCTTGGCATTGGAATGGTTAATGAAGTGGTTTGTCATTTCCTTCTCCAGCTCATTCTACAAATGAGGAAACTGAGGCAAACAGAATTAAGTGACTTGCCAAGAATTAAGACAGCTAGTAAATGTCAGAGAACAGATTTGAATTTAGAAAGATGAGTCTTCCCAACTTCAGACCCAGCACTCTATCCTTTGCACCACCTAGTTGCCTCATATGTCTCTCTCTAGAGATGGATAGAATTTTTTCATCATGAGTTCTTTGGAACAATCTGAGATCATTACATTAATCAGAGCAACCAAGTTTTTCATAGCTAATCATCATTACAGCATTGCTGTTACTGTGCAATTCTCATTGATAATATAGTTCAAAAAATGGTTTGGTTCATAGCCATGGGCTACAATTATCAGTAGCATGAGGATGAGAGTAAAATATTTCTCTTTAGGTAAGGGGTTAGTTTTTTTCTTGCCACTGACTAAAGTATGAAAGGAATTCACTCTTATACCCAAGATCTGCTACCTCCAAGTTCATTCCTTCCTTAATTTGGTTTCTACAACCATCCATAAATATCAGTGACCTTTTTTGTTGTTATAAAAAAAATTAAATTGAAAGAGTAAAGAATAGCAAGTGTTATTTTAACATGTGTTTTATTTTGTGACATTTTGTGACACTGAGGAAATACAGCTATTTTGTAATACTAGGATTAAGAATTACAGTTTAAACTCCACAAATATTAAATTATAATTCTGGGGACTACAATGATGACAAATTAATACTGATGCAAAAAAAATTTTAAATATCAGCAAAGTGGCTATAGCAACATATCAAAGATAATACACTATGACCACGCTACATTTATATAGGGAATACAGGTTAGGTCAATATTAGGGAAAAACATTAATATAATAGACCATATTAATAACAAAAATATCATGTGATTATATCAATAGATTGAGAAAAGGTTTTTAACAAAATGTAACACCCATTCCTATTTTAAAAAAACACACTAGAAAATATAGGCAAACCTTTTCGTTAATATTTAAAACCAGAAGCAAAATTATTTGTACTGTGGATAAACTACAGACTATCCAATAAGATCAGGTGTAAAGCAAAGCTCACTGTTATCATTATATTTAATGAAATTTACCATTGTTTCTATGATTTGTTCCTTGATCCACCACTTCCTTAATATTGTTATTTAGTCTCCAATTAATTTTTAACCCTTTCTTCAGTGGCCTTTTATGGAGCATTGTTACCACAGCTGTGTGATATAGTAACAGAAAGTCTATCTTTAGCAATAATACAAAAAAAATTGAGGGAATAAGCACAGGCAGATAGAAGACAAAATTATCTCTTTTTGCAGATGCAAGAATGGTTTACTTAGAAAACCCTAGAGTTAAGTAAAAATAAATGAAATAATACTGGCAAAGTTGTAAAATATAAAATAAATATATAAATCATCAGCCAAGAAACCACAACAGAAAAAGAATGAGAAATTATATTTTAAATAACTACAGAATACACAAAATCTGCCAAGAATTTTGGTTTCTTGGCAGGAATCTAAGGGTATACCCATCAATTGTGTAATGACTGAATAAATTTTGGTATATCATTATAATGGAATTCTATTGTGCAATAAGAAATAGTAAAGAGTATGGTTTCAGAGAAACCTGGGAAGACTTGTATGAAACTGATGCAGAATGAAGTGAGTAATACTACAGGAACAAATTATACAATAACCACTACATTGCAAAAAACATACGATTTTGAAAGACTTACAAACTCTGATAAACATAATGACAGTCCAGAGAACAAATGATGTTACCTAACCCCTGACAAAAGACGATGAACTTAGGTTGAAAAATGATATATATCTTTCTGGATGGAAATTTGTTTTTTATGCTTTTCTGCTACAAAGAATTTTTCTTCTTTTTTTAAATGGGGGAAAAGAAAGTTGAAAGGAGAGAAAATGATTATTCTTTTCTATAAAAAAGAAAGAAGTTAGATTAAACATATACAGATGAGTTCTACATTGTACATTGACAGCTCTCAGGGTATTGATCAACTGATTCTCAAGATATTGTAAAGAAGAGAGAAAAACAAAAGCTTTTTTTAATTGCAGATCTTATTATTAACAAAGGAAGATGATAATACGTAGCAATAACTATCAACAATAAAACAAAAAAGAAATTGCATTAAGTTTCAGTCCACTATCACCAAGTTGTGTTTATAATTTCTATTACCACTGTATCTTTGCAGTAAGTATCACTTTGTAAAAGTTTTTCTAAAAGTTTGTAGACTCAGTTCCTTTAAGTACACATGATTTAAGGGGTGCTTTAAGAAGGATATAACATTTCATGAACATCAAGAATAGAAATTTTAAAATGAGAAAATCCAGTAAGGCAAAGAGGCCTTTTTTCATCTTACTGCTCTGATGATACAATCTTTGCCATTTAGATGGCAACAGTTTATATTTCAAACTGAAGTTTTAATGTTGCCTAGACTTCAAAAGGTTTCATATCAAATATTATACTTTGTATATATCACCTAATATTTAATACAATTATTTATACATGTTGAAATAGTAGAATGAATTCACTTGATTTCTCTATAGTATTACTGTTTCTGAGTTAAAATAAAACATTTTGGAAAAGTACCAAAACTATGTAAAACAAGTCCATTTTTAGCATGATATAAATTTATGCATTTTTCCCCAGTGACTCTCTGGTGATACAATATGTACATAATAGGATATAGGGCATAGATCTGTGATTTCATTAGGGAAATTGCAGGTGAAGAATTTCTCATTACATGACATTACATCTCTTGTACATTCAGAAAATAATATTAATAATAATTCGGATAAAGTCAAATCCCTTGTCCATGGGGTGAAACGAGTAATGAAGAGGAGACAAAGTAAAGGAATGCTAGCAAGAATAATGCTCTAAGATTTTTATAGAATCTGTAAAGGCCTAGGAGGAATGGGATTATTGGGATCTGGTGATACCTCTACTGGGTTTGCACCCCAGTCAGAATGATGTAAATGTTTCTCAAATTCAAAGTAACACACAGGACAATATAAGGTTACAGACTGATCATATTCAAAACCATTGTGATGATTAGCTTAACATGGAGGACAATGGATTCAATGGTGTTTCTTAGAGTTTCGGTATTATAAAAAGGCATAATGTGCCAGAGAAATGAAACACAAGGAAAAAGGCAAGCTGCTTCTAATTGAGTTTTATTCCACTCACCATATAAGTTCTCCAAAACTTTTTTATCTTTCTTCAAATCTCCCATAGCACCTGCTTGCCTTTCTAACTTGAGAACTTTCACTGAAAAAAGTTGAGGCCATTCACAAAGCCAGTGCTTCATTGCCTCACCTCGTCAGTCACTAAGCAAATGAACATTTTTATTAAGTGCTTACTATGTTCCAGGCACCCTGTGAAGAGCTGGGGATACAAAATAAAGCAAAAAAACACTCCCTGCCCTCAAGGAGTTCACAATCCTAATGCTGGAAGGTAACACATAAAAAGAAGCTGAAAAGGAGGGAAGAGTACTAGACATGAAGAGTTGGGGAAGTCCAGAGGAGTTCAGGCAGGTAGTAAATGAAGAGATGCATAATAAATAAAGGATTTGGGAGGAGGCCTTCACTGTCCACCCTCTACCCTCCCCAATCAGAGGGAGAGAAAGGCTGCATGAGCAGGGAGTATTAAATAGGTATGAGTTTCAGAACTGATGTGATCTTGAAGGATGATGAGGTTCAATGAAGTCTAGAGGAAGGCAACCACATTTGAAACGAAGAGATGGCAGGCTGAAATGCCCTTCTCAAATTAGCAGTCTTGGAGGAGTTCTCTACAGTCTACCTCTCCAACCAAAGGGAGAAAGGGACCATAGTAGTAGTGAGTACTGATGAGGTAATAACCAAGTATTCAGATGGCTTCTATAGTCGTGTGAAAAAATGTTCTAAATCATTACTGATTAGAGAAATGTAAATCAAAACGACTGAGATACCACATCACACTTATCAGATTGGCTAACATGACAAAACAGGACATTAATAAATGTTGGAGAAGATACAGGAAAATTGGAACACTAATGCATCGCTGGTGGAGTTGTGAAATGATCCAACAATTTTGGAGGGCTATAAAATTGTGCATACCCTTTGACCCAGCAATACTGCTTTTAGGTCTGTATCCCAAAGAGATCATAAAAATGGGAAAAGGACCCACATGTACAAAAATATTTATAGCAGCTCTTTTTGTGGTGGCCAAGAATGGAAAATTAAGGGGGCAGCTAGGTGGTACTGTGGATAGAGCA
This sequence comes from Vombatus ursinus, assembly GCF_900497805.2. NCBI lineage: Eukaryota > Metazoa > Chordata > Mammalia > Diprotodontia > Vombatidae > Vombatus > Vombatus ursinus. The sequence continues at coordinate 14,104,797 of NW_020954548.1, forward strand.
CTGGCCCTGGATTCAGAAGAATCTGAACTCAAATCTGGCCTCAGACACATAACACTTACTAGCTGTGTGACCCTGGGCAAGTCACTTAACCCCATTGCCTAGCCAAAAAAAAAAAGAACTGGAAATTGAGGGGATGCCCATCAACTGGGGAACGGATGAAAGAGTTGTGGTATATGAATGTAATGGAATATTACATTTATTACGGTGCTATAAGAAATGATGAGCAGGCAGACTTCAAAAAAAGTTTGAAAGACTTATATGAACTGATGCAGAGTGAAATGAGCAGAACCAGGAGAATACTGTACATAGTAACAGCCACATTATGAGATGATTGACGTTGATAGACTTGGCTCTTCACATCAATGCAAGAATCTAAGACAACTCTAAAAGACTCACAATGGAAATTGCTATCCACACCCAGAGAAAGAAATATGGAGTCTGAATGCAGATGGAAGCATGCTATTTGCTCTCCTTTTCCTTTGTTGTTTTGTTTTATTGCTTCATTCTCATGCTTTCTCCCATTAGTTCTAATTGTTCTTTACATCATGACTAATGAGAAAATATGCTTAACATGAACGTACATGTAAAGCCTACATCAGATTGTATGCTGTCTTGCGGGGGGGGAAGGGGGAGACAATTTAAAACTCAAAATCTTATGGAAGTGAATGCTGAAAACTAAAAATAAATAAATTATCAAAAAAAGTTATGTCCTTTTCTTAGCCCTCATCCTTCTTGACCGCCTCAGCCTTTGACAGTATTTATTCCCCTCTTTTCTCTCTAGGTTTTTGTGACATTGCTCTCTCCTGTCTCTTCCCTCCTCCCTACCTCATCTCTAAATCTCAATTCTCAATTTTCTTTGCTATACCTTATACCAAGCAGTGTCCCCCAAATCCTAGGCCCTCTTCTTTTCTTCCTCTATAATATTTCACTTGGTGATGTTACCCATTCCCATGGATTGAATTATCATCTCTATATACATGATTCTAAATCTACTCATCTAGCCCTGACCTTTCTACTAATCCGAAGTCTTATATCACCAGCTGCCTTTTGGACATCTTGAATAGGATGTTCCATAGACATGTTAAACTCAAAATGCTAAAAGTAAAATCTTCCTTCCCCCCAAAAAAATCGTCCCCTCTTCCCAAAGTTCCTATTACTGCCAAGGATACCATAATCCTCCCAGTCCCCAAGTCTGCAACCTAAGTTTCATCCTTGACTACTTATTCTTTCACTGCCCCACATATAATCTATTGCCAATTCCTTTCAATTCTACCTTTAAAATGACTCTCTTATATGCCCTCTTATCTTCTGACACTACCACCACCCAGATGCTAGCCAAAATCACCTCACACACAGGACTATTTCAGTAGCCTTCTGATTGGTCTACCCACTACAAATCTCATCTCACTCCAGTCTATCCTCCAGTTAGATACCGAAGTGATATTCTGTGCTGACCATATCACCTCCCTCACCACCATTAATAAAATTCAGGATAAAATATAAAATTCTCTATTTGTTTTTCAAAGACCTTTATAAACTGGACCTTTCAGTAACTCACCAGTTTTCTTAGATCTTATTCCTGAATATACATTACAAATAAGAGACACTGGCCTCATTAATATTCTTCACATTAGAGACACCACCTCCTGACACTGTGAATTTTCACTGCCTGATCTCCATGCTTGGAAATCTCTTCCTCTTCATCTCCATCTATTGGCTTCCCTCAAGTCTCAGCTAAAATCTCATCTTCTGCACAAAGTCTTTTTCAATTTCCTTTAATGATCCCTCTGCTGATTATATCACATACATATACAGAAACACAAACATATACAGACACATATATACACTATTTGTTCATATGTATTTGCATGTTGTCTCCCCTATGAGATTGTGAGAATTTAAAGGCAGGGGCCATTTTTGCCCTTTTATTAATCCCCAATGTCTATCCCCTGACACATTATAGGAACTTAAATACTTATTGAATTGATTTGATGATGTGCATCAAACAAGAAACAAAGAGTTTATGCACAATTAATATAATGAAAAGTTATGTCAAGGGAGGTGACTGAAATTCTAACCAATGCAAAACTGGAAAACAGTGGGGCTGGAATTAGTTTCAAAATTATTGGATCAAATGTTTCAATTACTAACAGAGTACTTTGCCAGTTTCCTCTAAGAATTAAGCTTAATCTTACTTTTTCTTAACAGAAGGCATCACATATCCATTACCAAATGTTGAGAACACCAAAAGTTGAATCAACTCTCTAAATAAAGACAATTATATGTTTATGTATTCCATACAAAGTATTCCTAGCTTGTATAATTAAAATACAATCTATAAACATTAACAAGTAAATAATATGCTGAATGAAGAATAAAAAATATAAGTGAAAAAGTCCCAACAGTGTAAAAGGAACTTATTATTGATTTCTGTAACTATTAAAGAAACTGCCACAAAGCCCCATAACATATATATTGCCTTTGTTAATTTTCAGTCATTTAATAGATATGTATTAAGCACCTACTATGTTCCAGGAACTATACTAAGTACTAGGGATAAAAAGAGGTAAAACTCAGTCCCTGTCTTCAAGTCACTCACAACCTAATAGGGGAGACAATAAGCAAAATAGGAAATAACTGACAGGGGGAAAGCACTAGAATTAAGAGAGGTTGAGAAAGGCTTTCTATAGAAAATGGGATTTTAGTTAAAACTTAAAGGAAGACTACCTGAAAGTCATGATCAAAAAAATAATGTGTATACAATATTACAAGAAATTATTCAGAAAAACTGCCCTAAAGTTCTAGAACAAGAGAGTAAAGTAGAAATAGAAAAAATCTACTGTTCACCACCTGAAAGAAATCACAGAAGGAAAACACAGGAAGGTCATAGTCAAGTTTCAAAACTCCCAGGTTAAGGAAAAAATATTGCAAGCAACAAGAAAAAAAATTTAAATATTGTGGAAATATAGTCAGGATTTCACAAGACCTAGCAGCTTACATTCTAAAAAACCACATGTCTTGGAACATTATATTTGAAAAACAAAAGAACTGGGGTTGCCTCTAAGAATAACTTACCCAGCAAAGTTGAGAATAATACTGAATGGAAAAAAAAATGGTCATTTGATGAACTGAAAGAGTTTCAGGCATTTGTAACAAAAAGACTAGAACTCAATGGAAAACTGGATATAACAAATCCAAAAGAAATATAAGGAAAACATTAAAGACTAATTAGGAGGCACTCATTAAAGTCAAACTGTTTACTTATTATATATATGAAAATGTTATCAGTATTCTTTTTTTAAATTAATTTATTTTTAGTTTTCAACGTTCACGTCTATAAGATTCTGAGTTCTAAATTTTCTCTCCTTCCCTAAGATGGTGTGCAATTTGATGTAGGCTAAACATGTACAATCATATTAAACACATTTCCACATTAGTCATGTTGTAAAGAAGAATTAAGACCAAAGGGAAAAACCACGAGAAAGAAGAAACAAAAGAGAGACAGAGAAAATAGTATGCTTCCATCTGCATTCAGATTCCATAGTTCTTTCTCTGGATGTGGATAACATTTTCCATCATTTTCCATCCTTGAGTCTTTTGGAATTGTCTTAGATCCTTGCATTGCTGAGAAGAGCTAAGTCTACCAAAGTTGGTCATCTCACAATGTACTGTTATTGTGTACAATGTTCTCCTGGTTCTGCTCATTTCACTCAGCATCAGTTCATATAAGCCTTTCCAGGTTTTTCTGAAGTTTGCCTGCTCATCATTTTTTATGGAACAATGGTATTCCATTACATTCATAAACCACAACTTGTTCAGCCATTCCCCAATTGTTGAGCATCCCCTCAATTGCCAATTCTTGGCCATCACAAAAAGAGCTGTAATAAATATTTTTGCACATGTGGGTCCTTTTCCCATTTTTTGGGATCTCTTTGGGATACAGCCCTAGAAGTGGTATTGCTGGGTCAAAGGATATGCACAGTTTTCTAGCCCTTTGGTTATAGTTCCAAATTGCTATCCAGAATGGTTGGATCAATTCACAACTCCAACAATGTGTTAGTGTTCCGATTTTCCCACATCTTCTCCATCATTTATCATTTTCCTGTTTTGTCATGTTAGCCAATCTGATAGGTGTCATATGGTACCTCAGTTGTTTTAATTTGCATCTCTCTAATCAATAGTGATGGAGAGCATTTGTTTCATATGACTATAGATAGCATTATTTTCTTCACCTGAAAACTGCCTATTCATATCCTTTGACCATTCATCAATTGGGGATGTTATAAGTATTCTTAAAACTGTCATCATTACTAAGGTAGTTTGAAAGAAAGGTTTGGGCTGAATTGTATATGATGGGCTGATTCTAAAAAACAAAATTGGGTAGGAAAAGGTAAAAGGGAGGTAATTATATTATAAAAATATGGCATGCCCCATGAATGGAAAAACTCATACAGAGGGGGCAAGTGGGGTGAAGGGCTAATAATGTTGGAATCTTTCATCTGGTTGAAGAGGAAACAATGTATATATCTGGAAGGGTGCAGAAATCTTCTAAATATGTGAGAAGACTAGGGGACATGGTGGGAGAGAGATTTTTAAAGGGATGTGTGGATTGGGATTTAGGAGGCTGAGGGGAAAGCATGGGGGGACTTTTGGAGGAGTGTATGGATTAAGATTGGGGGGTAGAGGGTAGGGGATGAGAGGACTCTTGGAGGAGTGGGTGAAGTGTGAATTGAGAGGATGGGGGAGAAGACAATGTAATAGGGATAGGGTAAAAAGAGAGGATGAGAAAGAAAATAGTAAAAATGAGATCGAGGGAAATTCACAAATAATGATTATAACTCTGTAAGTGAATAGGATGTTTATAACAGCTCTCTTTGTGGTGGCAAAAAATGGAAACTGCAGGAATTTGATCAATTTGGGAATGTCTGAACAGGTTCTGGTATATGGTTGTGAAAGAATACTACGCTATAAGAAATGATGAACTCATGATCTCAGAAAGGCATGGAAAGACTTGCATGAAATGATGAAGAGCAAAGTGAGCAGAACCAAGAAAAAGTTGTATACAGTAATAGCGATATTGTTTTAAGAACGACTTTGAGCAACTAGGTCATTTTGACTATTATGAATACACAAATTAAAGGGACATATAAAGAGAGACTCTATCTGCATCCAGGGAAAGAACTGATGAATAAAAGTATATATAGAATAATTTAACATACATACATATATATATATACCTATTTTAATCTAATGGTGGCCATCTCTAGAGCAGGAGGGGGAAGAAAAATAAGAAAAAAAGAAATTTACATGAGAACTTTGGTGTATATTTGGAAAAAATAGCAAGTTGTACATGATAGATTTGCAGTTCCATGTGCAATCATCTTTTTTATTTTACCATGTTATGGAAATTCTTGTTTTGCTCCCCGAAATGAAAATAATTTTTAAATAAAAAAGGGAAGCCATGGAAGCCAAGAAGCAGAGATGAGGAGGTAGAGCATTTCAGGCATAGGGGGCAGCCAGAAAAAATGAATGACTGGACCTGAAAGATGGAATGTCTTGTTTGAGTAATAGCAAGAAGGCCAGTATCACTGGACTGAAAAGTACATGGTCTAAGTAAAGTATTAAAAGACTGGAAAAGTAGGAGGGGACTTGGTTATAAAGGGCTTTTAATGCCAAACCAACATTTTATATTTGGAGGAGAAAGGTTGCCAATGGTGTTTATTGAGCAGGGAGGTGTCATGACTGGACCTGTGCTTTAGGAAAATCATGTTGGCTAAATGGAGGATGGATTGGAATGAGGAGAAATTTGGGGCAGGCTGACCAACCAGCAGGCTATTGAAATAGTCCAGATATGTAATGCACCAGGATGGTAGCAACATCAAAAGAGAGAAGGGGGCATGTTTGAGAGATGTTGCAAGGGTGAAATTGTGAAATTGACAGGCCTTAGCAACAAACTGAATGGTGGGGGTGTGCGGAGGGGTGTATCTGTGTGGGTGTGGGTATGGGTGTGTGAGACAGTACGAAGTTGAAGATGACATCTAGGTTATGAGCCTGGGTGACTAGGAATATGTCTTTACAGTAGGAGGGAAATTAGGAAGGGGAAAGTTTAGTGAGAAAGATAATGAGTTTGGTTTCAGACCAGACTTGAGTTTACGATATCTACATTCATTTCAAGATGTCTGAAAAGCATTGAATATGTGAGACGAGAGATCAGCAAAAAGGTTAGGGCAGGTTAGGTAGATCTGAGAATCATCAGTATGGGGATGGTAATTAAATACAGGGAAGGTAAAGAGATCACCAAGTGACATAGTATAGGGGGAGAAGAAAAGAGGGCCCGGGAGAAAATGCTGAGGGAGGCCTGCCATTAAAGGGTATAATCTAGATGAATATCCAGTGAAGATATTGAAAATGAGCAATCTGATAAGCAGGAGGAAAAAAAGGGAGAATGGTGTCCCAAAATAGTAGAGAAAATAACATAAAGGATAAGAAGGTGATCAATAATGCAAAGGCTAAAGAGAGGTCAAGAAGAATGAGGATTAAGAAAAATCCACTGGATTTGGCAATTAAGAGATCACTGGTAACTTATGAGAAATGAGGTCAGAAGCTAGACTGTAAGGAGTTCAGATGAGAATAAGAGGAAAGAAGGTGAAGGAACCAATTGTAAATGGACTTTTCGAGTTTAACTATAAAGGGAAAAAGAGATATTAGGACAATGAAAGGATCATGTAAGGAATTTTTTAGGGTGGGAGAGATAAAGACATGTTTGTAGGCAGGAGTGAATGAACTAGTAGAAAGGAAGAGCTTGAAAATAAGTAAGAGCATGGGAAAGACAGAGGGGGCAATCTGTTGGAGGAGATAGCACAGGATGAGATCACTTGGGCAGGTAGAGGAGTTATCCTTGATATGGAGTAAGGCCACCTCTTCATTTGAGACAGGGAAGAACAAGATAAGGGCAGAAGGCATATGAATGGTAAGAGATGAAGAAAAGGGGATACAGGGAGTTCATGGTGAATGACTTCAATTTTTTCTGTAAAATATGAGGCAAGTTTCTCAACTAAGAGGGTGGAGGGAGAGAGAGCCAAGGGAGATTTAAGGAGGGATGAAAAGATTTGTAAGAGTTGCTATGGACAGTGAAATTGTGAGCTGATGAGAAGGATATAGTAGAATTTTTTAGGAACAGTAAGGGATCAGTGGACATTTCATATCATAAATTTGTATTGGAACCAATCCAAACAATTGCGTAATTTTCTCCACCTTCATTCATTAGCACATGTGTAAAAATGAAGGTAGGATGGTGGTAGTCATCAAAGGCCGAGGCTTGACAGGGCACAATCAGTGATAATGATAAAAGGGCTAGAGACTCAAAAGAAGAGGAAAATATAGAGTTGAGCTCATTCACCAAGGGATAAAAATGAGGGGAAAAGAAGAGAGTAGCTAATACAAGTGTATGGCCTGGTAAAGAACTAAGTGGTTGAGGAACTGAAGGTCACAGTTTTGATGAAGAGTAGGGATTGGTAAGGGAAGGCAGAGAAAAGGGTAGAAAGACTGATTATAGTCAGATTTGGAGGATCTGGAGGTTTCTTGAACATGGAGTAGTGAATTTGTTGGTGATGGCAAAATCAAGAGTATGACCATCTTTGTATGTGGCTAAGTTGAGATGGAGGTCATGGTGGAGTGGTTAGGGTGTTTAAGGGAGAATATATACATACATATATACATTCACATACACACACACACACACACACACACACACACACACACATATATTTCCTAGTATGAGAGGAGTCTAGGTAAGATAAATACTTGAAATTTCATTACCATGCTGACCAACTCAGTTTTTTGACACTCAACCACTTCTCTACTCCCTACTTAACCCTCCCCTATGACTAGCAGGCTGAAATTTGGAGCACTGAACTCCTTCCAAAGCCTTCCCTTACACAGGGAGGGCTCTGAATTTTCACAATATTCCAGGTAAGTCTCCATTTTCCATCAAAAGCTCGATGTTCTCTAATATATCAATAAACATTTATTAAGCCCCTATTACATGCTAAATGCTGGGTATACAAATAAGAAAAAAAGATACTCCTTGTCCTCAAGGAGTTTACAATCTAACGAGAGAAGACAACATACAAAAGGAAATTGAAAAGCTGGGGGGTGGGGAGGTTGAGAAGGTACCTATAGTGGCAGGCACAGTGGAGAATTCAGTCAGAAATCCCAGAGCAGTGCAGCCAGAGGAGATAAGGGAAAATGGAAATCTCACTCCCCATCACCTTTCTTCTTCCCTCAAGGGAACAGCACAGCAAGTGATGGAAGATCTAAGGTCAAAGGGAAAGTTGCTCCTCTTTGCACCAGAGATTCTCCACATCCAGATTGGGAGATCAGGCTTGGTGGTAGGAGACAGAAGCTGCCTTACACTGGAACTAATAAAAGTCACCTCGACGGGCCCTTACCCCTCTTCCTTGGGGCACACATGGAGATCAAAGAAAGGTCTCTAATCACCTTTGACAGAAAAATTTTGATTCACTTCTACATTCATGACTTATACAATAGTAATAGTACATAAAATAGAATCAATTATATGCAACACTAGAGTACTTGATGTCCATACAAAAAGTAGCTCAGTATTGAAAACATTATATCAACTCAATAATGACAGAACTGACATATATCATAAGATTAAGTTAAAATCCATTACAGTTCTAACTACCTATAAATTCATTATGATTTCTCCTAAATAGAAGCAATATGGTTCCTAAACTAAACAAGTCAACCAGGAACATCTTATTGACCACTTCATACACATGAACGACATCAAGCAATTATGTTCCTTTGAAAAACATATTAAACATTATCTTCACCTCAGGGACTCTTTCTCCAATGATATCAAAATGGCATTTAGACTCAATAACTACATAATTTTTAATGTACTACAAGGAAAGATAAAGACCTCAGGCTTCAAGCTTCAATCCACAGGTCATATTAATCCAATGGATGAAGGTGGAATGAACAAATACTTTGTTATATTCCATGTAAAGTACAATGGGGATAAAGATATCAAGAAAAAAACCTATGGACTTCTTGAAATCAAAACCAAATGAGAAGAAAATGTTTAAAGCAATAAAGACCAATACAATTAAGAGTCTTGATGCACACTTTTGGAAATACAAAAGGAATCATGACAGATTTGGAAAGCATCTTAACAAAACCCCAAAAATATGAACCAAAAAAAGGCTTACTATCATAATGCCTAAAAGGCAAAGGTTTGAGCTGGCATGTTTAGAAGACATGATAGATGGTTATAAAACCTATTGAAATACTTTTAGAAAGTAATAGTAAATATTACTTTAGTAATTTAGTAAATAAATACTTTAGAAAGTAATACTAATAGTAAAGGCTGTAAACAACCACATACTATTGATTTTGTGAATTATAACCCAAATAGTTTGATTCTGGAAGAAGCCTACGAAATAATTAAGATCCAAGAGTTGAATCAAAAGGAAATATCCTCATTACCTTAGCCAACAAAATGTTAACAAAAAAATGACCAGAACCTGAGTTCAAATCCAACCTCTGACACATAACATTAGCTGTGTGACTTGGGCAAGTCACTTAACCCCAGTTGCCTCACACACAAAAATGACCAAGTCATGAAGATTTGTTTGTGAAAACTGAAGAGTGGGTGATGGCAATTCAACCATTAGAAACTTCAAAAGAGTTATCCTTAAGGAATGTGGACTTAGTGAGTAACATAAACTATGTAAGGAAATAATGAAGCCTGTGCAACACATCACTGTAGACTATTAAAAGTTACCACCTACTTAATACCTAACAAGACATGAGCTGGTGTCTGAAATAATATATCAGAAGCTTTCATGAACTGACATATAATATGGTAGCTAGGTGATACAGTGGACAGATTGTTAGACCTGGAGTCAGGAAGACATCAGTTCAAATCCTGCCCCAGAAACTTATTAGCTGTGTGACCCTATGCAAGTCACTTAACCTTTCTACCTCAGTTTCTTCATTGTAAAAACATGGATAATAACAACACCTTCTTCTCAGGGTTCTTATGAGGACAGAATAATATAACATTTGTCAAGTACTTTGCAAACCTTAAAGTACTATATGGTGACATATATTAAAATATTATTCTTATATTTGTATGAATCAGTTATATGTACATTTTACAGGTTATTGTGGGCAATAATATTGTGTGTTTCTAGTAGAATATATTGGTTGAGTTCTCCAGGATTTTGAGATCTATATTTGTAATATAGTACTTTTTTTTTT
>NW_020954548.1:14115096-14211513 GCF_900497805.2 Vombatus ursinus
CAAAAAAAAAAGTACTATTTTAATATATGTCACCATTCTAAATAATGATATCTAAGCTACAGAAACTAAAAGCTTTCAAAATATAGAGACTTAGCTAAAAAAAAATCAAAATCATGTGGGAACTGGATGGAGTATATATCATCTCTGTTATCCTCTCTGCTACTGGAAGTATACCAATGACAGTAAAAATACAGAGAACGAGCTTCCATTCTAATACTTTTATTTAACCATAAAAGTAGATATGCTATACACCTGGGAAATAATCCATACAGCACTGAATATAAAGGAATAATAGTAAGATAGTGACTTGTCTCAGGACTGTTTCTACCTGAACCCCACAAAAAAGATAAGAATGAGATAATAGCCAAAATTTATATATCACTTTAAGGTTTAGAAAGCATTTTACATATATTATCATGTGTAATAAGTGATAGTAAGTTTTATGGGATTTTGTTTTATTTAACAGTTGTATAATATTTAATTTCAATGCGAAGTACTAGAAATTTAAGCAAAAGCTTTAATTCCTAAACGAATTCCTTAAAAGTTTTGAACAAATAATAAGTTTAAACCTATTTTCTTATTGCTTTTCCTTTACCTCTCACTGAGAGACACCATCAAATGTGACTAGGCATCAATTAATCCGGGTTGTACTCTCACCTCTGCCATTTAGCAATCCTGTGACTGTGGGCATATTGATTGTGCTTAGTTTTCTTTATTTATAAAATAGTCAAAATGATACTGATACTACTTGGGACATGAGGTAAGTGGTTTATAAACAATAAAGTATCTTATAAATGTGACTATTATTAATTTCAATTGGCAGTACTTCCTAATTAGTTAAGTTTCTCTTCCCTTCAGCTTCTCATTGTGTTTGGTCAAGAAACACTTAAGTGAAATTTTAAAAGAAACTCTGAAATGTATATTTTTGTAATAATGCTAATGGCTTGCAATAACACTTAATTTTTACAAAATATTTTACATGCATAATTTCATTTGAATCAGGAGGTAGGCACTACAAGTATTAGTAACCTGTTTTGAAGTAAGGCAACTGAAGCTCACTGAGTCTGAGTGACTTGCTCAAAATCACACAGCAAATAAAAGACAAAGCCCCAGTGTGAACCCAAAACTCTGACTCTAGGATCAGACCTCTCTCTACTCCATCATGCTATACAATAATTTTAAAAGCTTTTTGTGGTACAGATGACATTTATTTTTAAAAGGGCAGATTAGTAGTTTCATGAATATAATAAAACACTGATTTACAGTGTATTTATTTACAATATTTTAGTTGATAGTTGCTGTCTTCATTAGGGTCACTTAGAATATAAAAATAGTTTTTAAGTGATTAATTATGTCAGTGTTTACTCTTTATTTTTTCCTTGAAGCAAATGTGGAAATTTTAACATTATTTTAAAGAAGTTAAGGGAAGAGGATTCTGGGAAGATGGCAGAGTAGGTCAGAAAACTTTAAGCTCTCCATATTTCTTCTCCAAAAAAAAGACAGAACATAGCCTCAGAGCAGCAGAAATAAACACAGGGTAAAGAAGTTGTCCTCCTAGGACAACCTGAGAAGACCCCCAGGAAAGACTCAACCTCCAAGGGTGGAAGTTTTGACCACAGTGGAGTGCCTCCAAGCCGACTCTACAGAATCAACAAACAATAAGCCCTGGGAACCGCTGGACAGAGAGGCAGCCTCAGTTTTAGAAACTTTCATCTTGCAGACACTGGGGAGGGGTGTGGGGGACGGGCCAGGTCTGACTGCTGAGTAAAAGATTAAAGGACCTTCCACTGTTGAGGGATGCCAAGCACAGCTGTGCAGACCAGATGCGTTCAGGGCTATGGCTGCCAGGAGAAGGAGCTAGCACACACCTGGTGAGAGCAGTAGTGAGGGCCAGGGACCCTGTTGGATGTGGGCACTTGCAGGATATCAGAGTCCCTGGTTTTGAGAGACAGCAGAGAGCAAGATCATTTTTGAGACAGTGTGACTGGAGGCCCTAGCTGCGGCTTAGGAATGGAGAGGAGAGCCCAAGGTTGGGTCCCAATGCAGGTCTCATAAAATAACAGTAACCTGAGGCTTGGGACATCATTCCCCATACCTTGGGACTACAGTTTGATTATACTAATAGCTGCTATTATAAATGTATATATAGCTGCTATAAATAGATACATATAAATACTATATATAATATATAAATAAATATATATATAAATACTATAGCTGCTATAAATAAATAAATGAATGGATGGATGGATAGATGAATTGATTGATTAATTAATTAATTAATAAGTAGATAAATAAGTAAATGAATGAAGGAATAAAAAATCAAAAGTGAAAAACAGAGAAACTCTACTCTGTATCAGCAATATTATTCAATATTGTTTGAGACCATTTAAAATACGTAGACAGTATAAAATACCTGAGTGTATACCTGCCAAAACAGTTTTATTGTTTTATATTGAATCTTCTCTTATTGAATCTTCTGTGTACATGGCAATGTTTTTTTTTCATTCTGTATTTAAATTTAAGATTTTTTTTAAATTTATGGCTGTATGGAGAATAGAAGAATTCATGACTAAACAAGAGATAGAGAACATTATGAAATGCAAAATGGATAACTCTGATTACATTAAATTGAAAAGTTTTTGCACAAACAAAGCCAATGCAATTAGATTAGAAGGAAAGTAGAAAATTGGGAAAGAATTTTTACAGTCAATCTCTCCGATAAGGGCCTCATCTCTAATATATATAGAGAATTAAGTCAAATTTATAAGAATACAAGTCATTCCCCAATTGAGAAATGATCAGAGGATATGAATAGGCAGTTCTCAGATGACGAAAATAAAGCCACCTACAATCATATGAAAAAATGCTCTAAATCATTATTGATTAGAGAAATGCAAATCAAAACAACTCTGAGGTACTACACCACACCTATGACAAAACAGGAAAATGATAAATGCTGGAGAAGATATGGTAAAATTGGAACACTAATACATTGTTGGTGAAGTTGTGAAATGATCCAACCATTTTGGAGAGCAGTTTGGAACTATGCCCAAAGGGCTATAAAAATGTGCATAACCTTTGACCCAGCAATAGCACTTCTAGGGCTATATCCCAAAGAGATCATACAGATGGAAAAAGGACCCACGTGTACAAAAATATTTGTAGCAGCTCTTTTTGTGGTGGCAAAGAATTGGAAATTGAGAGGATGCCCATCAATTGGAGAATGGCTGAGGAAGTTGTGGTATATGAATGTAATGGAATACTATTGTGCTATAAGAAATGATGAGCGGGAAGACTTCAGAAAAACCTGGAAAAGCTTGTATGGACTGATGCTGAGTGAAATGAGCAGAACCAGGAGAATGTTGTACACGGTAACAGCCACATTGTGCGATGACTAATATTGATAGACTTAACCCTTCTCAGCAATACAAGGATCTAAGACATCTCCAAAGGCCTCATGATGGAAAATGCTATCTACATCCAAAAAAAGAACTACAGAGTTTGAATGCAGATCAAAGCATACTATTTGCTATTTTTTTTCTTCTATTGTATTTTGTTTCCTCTTTCTGGTGGTTCCTCCTATTGGTTCTAATTCTTACTTGCAATATCACTAATGTGAAAATGTTTAATAGGAATGTATATGTATAGCCTATATCAGACTGCATGCCATCTTGGGGAGGGAGGTGAAGAGGGAAAGGCAGAAAAATTTAAAACTCAAAAGCTTATGGAAGTGATGGTTGATAAATCAAAATGGATTAATTTTAAAAATTAAACAAAAATACAAAAAAAGAACTTTGGGGAAATTCTTATTGTCCTTAAGGAAAACAATTCAATAAATATATCATGAGGTTAAAAATATAAATTTGACTACCAGCTTAACCTACTAATTTGTTGATCATTAAAAGCTATTACCTAAGAGGATACTGCCTAAAAGATGCATTACACCACCAGGAAATTTTCACATCTCTTCCTTTTTCTTTGAAAAACTTTAATAATTCAATTTTTCTTCTTAAAATTGGAGCTTAAAAAAAATTTAGCTTACAAAATTCAATAAATAAAATATTTTGTTTTTATATTACATACATGTTACTGTTGTTGTTCATCCTTTGTTTTCAAAGAGGACCAAAGATATCATGGGGTGATGTCTTGACTTTCACATGAATTGGATTTAAATTCTAAGGCACAGAATTCTAAATTGCACAAAGCTGTCAGCCTTACTCTCGCCTGCAGAGTCATTGAAGTCCAGTGGCAGAACAAAAGCCAAGATGATCAGAGATGGCCCAGGATGCAGTAGATGACCTTGGTGTCTTCGATACCTGACTGAGCTCTAAGTGCTCAACAGCACCTGCTTCAGCCACCTTCATTGCCATTGGAACAAACTGTTCTCATCTGCCCATTCTGCTGAAGGTCATCTACACAAGCTAGGGGTAGGCATCCACACAATTCACTAACAGGTTTGAGGCCTTTTGGTTACCCTCAATCTGGTTTAACTCATCTGCTGAGACAGTTTTACCAGGGTATGGCTGCTGCACTTGCTACAGCTTCTTGGAGCTAGAGTTGAGAGTTGAGTGAATCAGGTGGATACCAAGGGTGATGAGCAAACCTGAATAGACCTTAGCAACTCCTCTCACCAGAGGTACTAGTCCTCTCACCAGAGGTACTAGTCCTCCCTGAACACTCATAAACATACATGCATGAATTATCTCTCCATACCTAACAAATCTCTGCTTAAAGGCCTCCAAGCAAGGTGAGCACGCCATTTCTTGAGGCAGCACATTACACTTTTGGACACCTCTAACTGTTATCAGGTTTTTCCCAGCATCTAATCTGTATTTACTCTTTTCAACTCCCCCTGCCCCGCTCCTGATTTCCCTCTCTTGGGCCAAAAAGAACAAGTACAAGTCCTCCTCTACACGACAATCCATCAAATATTTAAATATAGTTATTATGTCATCATATCTCTGCCCCTTATCTTTCCCTCCCCCACACCATTCTTCCTTTTTTCCAGGGTAAACATAGCCAGTTCCCTGAACTGATCCTCAGAGTCTGTCTGGATTCTCTCTGGTTTATCAATATCTTTAATAAAACATGATACCCACACAAATAGTACCCCATCTCTGCAATAAAGTGGATATATTTTCTTAATTCTTCCATACAGCCATGCTTGGCCACTATAATAATATAGGGTTCCATTTTCCTCTTTTGTTCTTTCCATTTATACTATTTTATTCCTTACATATATTATTTTCCCAATTATGCTTACTTTACCATGCTTCTCTGAATTCTTCAAATTCACCGTCTTGAATAGCTCAGTTATATTACAATAATCCACACATCAAAATGTTTTTAGATATTTCCCAATAAATGAGGACCTGCTGTTTCCAGTTTTTTGCACATAAAATGCTATTATTAATAGTTTGGTACATGTGGGACTCATTTGTATCTTTGACTTGTTTTGTGTACATGCATAGGGTATATATGAGTCTAGGTCAGAAAATATTGATATTCTAGTCACTTTACTACCACACTTCCAAATTGCTTTATAGAATTGCTGAACCAATTCACAGTCTGTAATACTATATTAGTGTACCTGTCTTTCTACAATGGGACAGCTAGGTGGTACAGTGTATAGAGTGCCAGACCTGGAGTCAATAAGGCTCATCTCCCTGAGTTCAAATCTTGCTTTAGACACTTATTAGCTGTGTGATCCTGGGCAAGTCACTTAATTCTGCCTCAGTTTCCTCATCTATAAAATGAGCTGGAAAAGGAAATGGCAAAGCACTCCAGTATTCCTGTCAAGAAAACTCCAAATGGGGTCATGAAGAGTTGGACATGATTGAAAAAATGACTGAACAACAACAACTTTCTACAGCCTCATCAACATTGACTTTTTCCATCTTTCATTATCTTTGTAATTTCAGAGGTGGAGGGAAGAAGGTTTTCAGAATTGGGTTTATTTACAATTTTCTCATTATTAGTAATGAGAAGCAATCTTTCACATGGTTGTTAATAGTTTGCAACTCTTTTTTAAAACTGTTTACATTTTATTACCTTTCCATTGGGTAATGGCTCCTAGTCATGTGTATCTGTGTTAATTCCCTGCACATTTCAGATATCAGACCCTTATTAGAAAAAAAATTACAAAGATTTTTGTCCAATCTATTGTTTCCCTTATCCCAGCTGCTTTGACTTTATTTCTGCAAAAGTTTCTCAATTTCATATAATTGATGAAATTGTGAATTATTACTTTCTCAGTTAAAGATTCTCTTCTTATTATCTAACTTTGTATCTCACCCACCCTCCACCTTGTACCTAGCACATTAGTCTGCACAAGACAAGTCTTTAATATATATTTATGATCTGATGAACTCTATTTTTGTAGATAAGAAAACTGAGGGTCAGAAAGGCAAAGTGATTTATCTAAAGTTATATAGCTAGTAAGAGGCAAAGTCTTGATCTAAGGTCTTTTGACTCTAAATTCAGTGCCCTTTTTATTAGAACATAATTGCAGTTGCTATCTTTCTCATAAAGGAACTCTCACTCCTGCTCCATTCTTACCAAGGTTTAGGTTAGATGCTAGGTCCTCAATGAAAGATTCCCAGATCCTTTCAGTTATTATTATTAATTCTTAATTTATCTTGTATCTCACATATTTGTGTACATGTAAATACCTTACGCACAACAGAATGTAATCTTCTTGGGGGGAAGGAACTATTTGTATTGATCTCAATAACTTTAGCACAAAACCTGGCAACATAGTAAGCAATTAATAAACATTTGCTGAAGTCAACTGAACTAAATGCTATCCTCTCCATCCAGTGAGCTAAGCTCTCCAATGTCCTAACCTTCAAAGAGGCAATCCTAAATAGGAAAAAGTTTCAATAAATTATCAAGAACAAGATTTCTATACAAGTTACCCCTAAAAAAGAAGGAGTTATGAAAGGTTTTCTTCTCACAGAGAATTTGGAAGATGAACTGTTGCCCCAGATTTAAAAAAAAAAGTAGTTCTTCTAGTTTAATGGATTGATAAAAATAACCTAACAGCTAATAATAATAATAATAGAAATTACTTATTATTAAATTACCTATCCTAGTGATAAGTAGGACTCTTCTTAAAAACAAGAGACAGGCTGTGCAAAACAGGAAAGGGAGAGGGAATGCTGTATGTGAGGAACAGCAAGGTGGCAGGTCTGGCTAGATCACAAAGTGCATTGGATTTGAACTATGAGAAGTATTATAATAAACCTGAAAAGGGAAATTGATGTTCAAGTTTTCTGACTTACGTTCTTCTGTGTCTTTGAGATCAGTATGTTTTGCTTATATGCAGAATATATTTTTCTTTAATGTTACTGTTTTTTGCTTCTATTCTTCCAGATTGTCCTTTACTTCTGTGTATTTCCATTCCCAATCAGTTCTCTATTTTGAATCTTTGGTGAAACTTGCCGGCATGAATTTCTTCTATTCATGAAGTTTTTCTATCCTGCCAATCATTTATTCTATGCAGGACACAAATTTTGTTTTCACAGTTCCTATTTTTCTTTTAAGCCATTCAGGAACATCTTGCTATGGTCCCATGCTATCTTTGGAATCCATGGTGTCTTCTGCCTCATCAGGTGTTGATTCATTATCTTTTATCTTGCAGTATTCTGCTAGGTGTAACAGTGAATAGGGGCATTGGACCTGGAATCAGTAAGACCCAAGTTCAAATCCAGCCTTAGATACTTAGCTTGTAACCCTTGACAAGTCACTTAATCCCTTGTTTGTCTCAGTTTCCTTATCTGGAAAATGGGAATAATAATATCTACATCCCAGGGTTATTAGGAAGATCAAATGAGAGATAGTTATAAAGAATTTATCACATTGTCTGGTCCATAGTAAGTATGATATAAATGTTAGCTATTATTAATAATAATTATTATTATTACTAACACCATTATGCATTCATTCACATATACATGTGTATATCTGTATTGCATAAATATACACACATACATGTACATAATACCTATACACATCTACATGTGTGTGCACCTGTGTGTACATATTTATATGTGTATGGATACATTTACATAGATATGTGCATTTTACATATGTGTACATGGTAACATGTGGTATGTATCCATCTAAATATGTGTATACAGGTAGCATCCATACATGTGATCACATACATGTGTGTATGTATACATGTGTACATGCACACCCATACATACATACATATATGCCTCATTCTGTACTCTTATTCTTTAACCTATCTTTCAGAAGGTGAGCAGCATATTTCATCACTAGTCCTCAGGAATTGTGAGTGGTGATTACATTGGTCAGAGTTCCTGTCTTTCAGAGTTATTTGTTTTATAATACTGCTGTCAGTGTATGAATTGTTCTGTTGGTTCATAGGTTCTTCTTAGATTTCTCTGACACTATCCATTTCATCATTTCTTACAGCACACTAGGATTCCATCATATTTATATACCATAACTTGTTCAGCCTTTTCTCAATTGATGCACACCCCCTCAGATTCCCATTATTTGCCACCTCAAAAAGAGCTATAAATATTTTAGTATAGTGCAGTAAGTTTGTTAGAGTTTGTTTATCCTAGGACCAATTCCTCCCTTAATCTACCACCTCTCTAATTCCCTTCTCTTTCCCTATTGAATTAAATATATTTCTTTACTCAACTGTGTATGTATATTCTTCTCTCCTCTAACCAGCTTAGATGAAGGTGAGGTCAAAAAAATACCCCCATTTCTTCCACATTTTTTTTGTAGATTTCTACCTGTATAAGATAATTTTCCCTAACAATGTTTTCCTTTCCCTCTTCCCCCTGTGTATTACTCTTCCCTTTTTATGATCATAAAGATATAACAGAACCATGGCTACACTTTCTGTCTAATAGACTCTGAAGTGTTTTCTTACATGGTTCAATGTCACAGGACAAAGAAGGTATAGCCTCTAATATAGGTGAGGAAACCTCCAACCTGAGGTCATCTAAAGCTAGTGATGGAAAAATAAATGCTGACACATCTACCTACTTGGGTGATCAGAGGTTAGGATCAGGATAATAGTACTTTTAGTGAACTTATTTATTGCCTTGACATAATTGACTCTATTTCATATTAGACCATCATTTTGTGATAACGTGTTTTGATATTTGTTTTTCATAACTTGTTTTTCCAATATTAAAATAAGCATATGTCTGGTTTAGATTTGTAAACAATATTAAGTGTGTTTGTGTAAAACTGGTAAAAATAATATATGAAAATATAATATACAAATATATATTAACTATAAACATCTATCATATACATAAATAATGTATAAAACTGGAACCCCCACTTGGGAAAATTTAGTAAACAATCTTATCATTAGTTATCAGGTATAAATCAAATTAATTGATAATCAGATTAGGTCCCTGAACAACAATGAGAATTTGGACGCAACCAGCTAACACCCATAGCAAGAACTATAATAAACCTACCATGGACTCCCAGCCTTCAGCTTGACCTTGAGTTATAACCAAGGTAGCTTCTGCATTCCCCATTCCTGACTTGAGAAGACTCAAGTATTTGCGTAAGGGCAGTACCAATTGACTAAATGAAATGGAGGGAAACACATGGCCTGTGGCTGTGCAAAAAGGAACTTTTGTCACTGAGTACCAGTAGGAGATGTGCTTACTGGGAAGTCTTAAGAACCACCAGATTGGTGTTTCATTCTTAGTGGGGTCAAAGTTTATATTGTTTAATAGAAAAAAGAAGCTGATGTTTGCATGCATATGATTAATAAAGTTTAACTGCTAAG
The DNA here is from genome assembly GCF_900497805.2 of Vombatus ursinus. Lineage (NCBI taxonomy): Eukaryota > Metazoa > Chordata > Mammalia > Diprotodontia > Vombatidae > Vombatus > Vombatus ursinus. The sequence goes on from NW_020954548.1 coordinate 14,124,896, forward strand.
TTAAACATAGAGAAGTATAAATCTAATTAATGTTTCTATTGCACTAGTTGGCACATATAACAGTAAATTGGTTTTGGCACCGTGTTACATTATCACACAATTAGAGTTGGAAGGGACCTTAAAGGTTATTATGGCCTAGATCTGACACCTCTAAGTACCCCTGGTAATTCAGGTTTGATATTAGAATGAAATATGATAAAATAAATATGACAATTCATAAAATTCAATAGTTGACAAAAGGAATTTACTTGGTCAAAGCAAGAGAAAGATATTGAACAAGGATATGCATCAAGAACACAAACTGATTCAGCTGAGTGAAGTTCCCCTGCTTCTAAGTTGGTCTGCCAGCCAAACCTCAGAGACAGGTTTATACAGATTTTTACTCAGGTGACCCAGAAGTGATTTCAATCACTCCAGCCATTGGTCACCTAAGCCACGTCTTGAGGATAGTTTCAATACCTTTTAAGGAAAAAGTAACCTAATTTGCATGGGGTCAGAAGGGTTAGAATCTTGCTCCCATCACAGAAGTTATCTAGTCCAACTCTCACATTTTAAAGATGAGCCAGATAAGGCCAAAGATGCTAAGCAGCTTTCCTAAAGGGAGAAAGAATTTGCAGAGCCAAGATAAAAACAGGGCATTATCAGTTTCAATCATCACACATCACAATAGGTTCCAGAGTAATGAGGCTGCCAAACCTCATCCCTAAGAGAGGCATCCACCTTCACTATCTGAGTACCAGAAGGAGTACTCCTACTTGTGGCACTCATTCAAGCAAGTGTCCAGGATCCATTGCCATAGTGTACAAAGGAAACACGTACTGATTCAATCACAGAAAAAAACATAAACAGCATCCTTAGTACTGGCCAAAGCAACTCCATAACCAAGTTAAATCTATGAGTCTATTGAGTTAAATATGGAAAAGTTTGTATTGCCATTATAATATTCTTGATCAAGAAGGGTCTTAAAATACCAATTTCATAAATATTCAATTTATTCAGGGAAAAGTATGGTCATATAATTGGCTTCAAGTTTGGTTCTGCACACTCTAATTCAACTGAAAAGACATAACTCATTTCCCAGTCAATTATTTTAATATAAGACCTAAAAGTGGATAACATATTCCTTACATAACACCAATAAGGAGATTACTGAAGCATAAAAATCATACACCAAATTTTGGCTTAAAATAAATTAAAATGGTAGTAAACAGATACACTTCACAAATGAAATTAATACTGAAAAAAGAAACTATTACTCTACTACTATGGGCAATTTTAGAATGATTTGGATATTTTATTTTATACTTCTAAACTCACAAAAAATTTAATGATGAAGAGAAATATTTCTGGATCCAATTAAGTAATGCATTTTTGGAATATGTTAACCAGACACCCATTCTTTCCTAAAGAAAGTCACGATTTTAGCTGTGTGACCCTGGGCAAGTGACTTAACCCCAACTGCCTCACCAAAAAAAAAAAAGAAAAAAAGACTTTGGGAAGAAAGCCACGATTAAGAATTAAAGATATATGTGTGTGTGTGTGTGTATACACGCACATAAATATGTATATATGCTTGTATATATATTTATATGTATGTCTGTGTACATGTATCTATATATATATCTATATCTATCTCTATATATCTCTCTCTCTATATATATATATCTATATCTACATCTATATAGATATAGATATAGATATAGATATATATGTAATTCCCAACTAGTTTTAATTTAATTAGAATTCCATTATGGTTCCGAAATAGGATGCAGAGTGTGGAAAAAGATACAAACATTTTTCAACACTCCGGTAGAAGTAGCATACCTGTGCCTTCATCTGAACCTCCCGGAGGAGTTCAGTATAATGCTGTTCCAAATCCTTCTTTTGTTTCTGCCAAGAGCTCTCCTGTGCTTTAATCTGTTCTGCCACTTTATTAAAAGTGTCTTCCTGGGTCTGCTGAAGCTCCCTCAGAGTATCAGACTTGTTTTTACAAACATATTCTAGATGAGTTATCTATATGGTTATATGATAGACACAAGAAATAAGGTCAAATCATTTTTTCCAATTCACAATAAGTTTTTCTTCTCATTTTTATTTTCTTCCTAAATGATATAAAAAACTAAGCCAGACATAAATTAGCACATTAAGAGGGAAACTGAGATAAGTATATTCTGTGATTATACTTTACCTAAAAATTGAAGCATTTAGTTCAGTATTAGTATCATATAAAAGTTATGCTACAAATAATCATAAATAAATCATAAAATCATATAAAATTTTTGCTATAAATATGATCATTTTTTAACTAAGTTATTAAATTTAAAATATATTTCAAAAAAAGATATTCAAGAAATGATATCCAGCAAAAAATTAAGTGAGAAGCTATAGAGCTCCCCTTAAAGTTAAACCAAGAATCTCCATTTAAGAAAAGCTATCCAAATCTGCATACAAATGAATTTGCATACAATAAAATAAAATGTTTCATGCTGATTTGAGGATACCAATAAAAAACTTTGAGGAAAGGCCTTTTCTTTTTCACGTATTCATTCATGTAGCAACTAATGAAATTTATAAATTATAATAATAACAGGAGCTCATTGAAAAATCTATAAAATCATAATAGGCTTAATATCATTATAATAGTTAATCACGTTTAGCATTGTTAAAATTTTCTGATCAAATAGAACATGTTTTTATACAGATTCAAAATCATAAGTATCATTTACACTGTCTCTAAACCTTCCCACTATCATCCTTCCTAGAACATTCTAGTGACCCTACTAATAGGATCAGAGCCAAAATTATCAATAGTAAGGAACTCCTGATGTTGGGCCAAGAAATTGTTTCATGTCTCCAACAGATGAAAAACTTATGGAACCGTTTTTCTCTTCCTATCCCTCAAGAGCAAATGTCAGTACAGCCAAGATCTGGAATCCTTCTCCTAGACCACATGAACATAGTTCTAACCAGCTAGTTCAATAGAGCCAGAAAATGAGCCAATATCTTTAACAGCAACATGTCCACTAAGCCAGTTTAATTTATTATAAACTAAAGAGGGATTTTGAGTGTGTTTCCTTTGGAAAGACTAAAAATTTAAGTCTTATGAAATAGTAAAGTAATCATAAAAGTCTACTGTACTTATCCCTCAAAAAATATTTACTATATTATGAACCACAGATTTTATAATTACATATATCATTATCTTTTAGAAAACATGTTATAAGCATGTAATTATTTTTAAAATGATAATACCTCAATTTTACCAAATCAATTATTTTAAGATTACATTTTTGGGGAACTATAGCTTGTTTCTGTTTTATGCTAAGATAAAGTGTTGGTTTATTAGAGTAAATGACTAAGTCCTTTGAATTGCTTCATCAGTAAGATTAATTTATTTTCTTTTAATTAGGTCCCTGTGGCTAACACTGGCTAGTAGTATTAGCATGTCCTGCACAGAAAGTGGAGCTTAGAGACTTCATACAGACTTCAGTCACATTTACATGCCCACAGCAATGGCATCAAACTGAGTTGTAGACAAGCCATAATTAATGGTATTGAATTATTAACATCCAAATTCTTTTTGAAATAAGATGAATGTCAGCCTTTCTTAATGATACTGTGATGTGGACAAATGTCACTGAATTTAATAGAGGTATCTGGTGCCTGAGGACAGTTACCTTCTCATTAGCCCTGTTGAGGTCTAAGATCAGGGCATCAACATTCTCCTGCAAGACTGCACAAAGCTCAGACCAAGAGAATTTATCCAGCATGCCTTCTGGTTGTTTTATAAGCACACAGCCTGCTACCAAGTGCTGATATAAAGTATGAAGGAAGGTTAGCTTCTCCTGTGAGGAAAGCAAAAAAATTAACTTCAGTATATAAACATTGTAGGAATCTAAATGTACATATACTTCCAAAGCCTGAACAAGATCATAACACAGAATTTCAAAATGTGGCAGTTTTAATTAAATTATTTTTACATTCTAAGAAAAGGAAATATAACTGTTTATAAATTATAATTCATAAATGTTTATAACTGTGACATATTTCTCTTTAAATTTTTTACAAGAAAGGTATGTTATTTAAACCAAGGTGCAATTTAGAATGTTACTATATTTTTTTGAACAATTTAAATAATTTCAGCATTTTCCATGTATACAATTGCTCTAATTCCTTCTCTTCTTTCTAGCTCTCAGGTTTTACACATTTATTATAGGCAATTTATCCCAAGCCCCTTAAGCTTATCAGCTAGTGAAATGAGGGTTATAAGGTAGATAAGCCTGTTGTATTTTTTCCCAAATATATGCCCTTCCATCCTCTCATTAGACACATAAGAAGTACATAGCACTTTTTTTTCATTATTACAAGGCAATAGCACAACTCATTTCCTATAAGAAAAACAATGTGATAGATAATCTGCACAAGATATAATATCCAAAAAGTCAAATTGGAAACATCAAATAAAAGTGACGTGTTAAAATGCATTGGGAAATTGCAAAAAAACAGTATTCACTTAAGAGTAGAATTTAATATGAAGCAAATACATTTATTCTTAGAATTTGACCCAAGGCATGAATTCTGAAAATAAAGTTAGAGTGGAGCTAGAGTATAAGGTTTTTATACAGAAAATACAATCTTATAAGATTATCTTTCAACAGATTACTATAAAAAAAAACACTTATCAAGAGAAATTTATAAAAACTATACTGTATCATAAGGAAATCATAGGACTTAAGAGATTTCCCTTCAACTTATTTAAATGATGTGCTTTATACTCATGCTATGCAGCATAGCAAAGTACCTTTTCAAAATGGAACACTTTAAAAAAAGAAAGAAAAGAAAAGAAAAAAAATTGAACATAGCCTTAAAACCAAAAACTAGGTTCAGAAGTCAAGAGAAAGTTTTTAAATGTGCTCTGAGTTGTTAATTTGATAGGTTAATATTCTGCATTTTTCAACTGCTGAAATGGTCAAAGATCTTATTCAAAATAAATCATCCTATATAGTATACAAGCATTAAAAAACTTCCCTAAACATATCATCAAATGATCAAGAACTTTTTCAGTGTTAACAATTGTGTTGCCATTGTATTCTGTTTGCTTGGGCTATGATAAACCAGGCATGATAATCATCCATTTGGCATGAAAAAGAAATCCCAAGACCCAAAATCAATTCACACATGTTGAACCCAACCACAATGCTGTAGACATGCTGACTTTACAATACAGTCAGGCTTCTAGTTTCCTTTACTTTAATCATTATCTGATGTGTAGAACAATTCCAACCGCTTCATGTGGACACAATTTAAATCCCAGACTGTAAAAATGATGGAAAGAATGTTTCTGTTTCACTCAGTTGGCATTATTGTTGATATTTGTTAGAATAATGAGCTCAATATGCAGAACAACTCAGATAAGTTAGTTCTTTGCTAGCTAGACTGGTTGTATACAAGTCAAAATAAAATAGAAGACCATTTATTTGGTTAACAAAGAATTCTCCTATGAGATAAACATGTTTTGCTACAGTATGAATTCATTTAATTCAACAAATATATTAAACACCTACTATTTGTAAGCATTGTGCTTTAAGCAATGGTGATATAAACAGGATAGAGACCGTACTCTCAGGGAACAGACAGTCTAATTTAGGAGAAGGATAAGTACACAAATAACTTTGATTTTAAAAAAAAAAAGTAATATGGCAGGAAGAGGTCCAAGCAAAAAAACAACAACAATAATAATAGCTATTATTTATATGGTATCTACTATGTGCCAGGTACTACGCTTAGTGCCTTGCAAATATTATCTCATTTGATCCTTATAACAACCCTGGGAGGTAGGTGCTATTCTTACTGCAATTTTACAAGTGAGGAACATGAGGCAGACAGGGTTTAAGTGCCTTGCCCCAAGTCACAGAGCTAGGAAGTGTCAGGCCCAAATTTGGGCCCAGGGTTTCTTGACTCCACAGCTAGCATTCTCTTACCCTATGCCACTGATTGGGAATAGGAGTAGGAGGCAGGGTAGGAAGGAAGAAAGAAGGAAACATTCCAGACACAATATAAGTCAGCAAAAGTAGGAAAATAATAGCAAATGGAGAACAATTAAGCATGGCTAGAAACATAAAACATACAAAAAGAAGAAGCATGATTTAAGGCTTCAGGTATATTAAAGCATATAGACACAGCCTTGAATGACAGTACCAGCAGTTCATATTTTATTCAGTAGCCAAGAAAAAGTCACTGCTGAAGTTCTTTGAGAAAAGCAGCAACAGGATCACAACAATGCATCAGGATGATTAGGTAGATAATGGCATGGAGGATAGACTGAAGAAGGGAGAGACTCCAGCAAGGAAGACAAGTTAGAAAACTAATGAAACATTTTAACTGAAGAGAGAAGATACTGAAACAGAATAGCAGCAGTGGGAGTGGAGAGGACTGGGACAAACAGTGTATGTGAACTATCATGCTGTGAGTCAAAATTTGAAAATGAAGCGGGCCTTAATGCTCAGTGTTTCACAGATTTCTAAAATTCAATTATTTTAACAATTAGTACTCTGGAATTATAAAATTCTCAGATTATTAAAATGTAAATTTATAATCAGGAGACAAGGCACCAGAGAAGTACATTTTAGAGCCAATCTACTTGGCATGGTAAACTCCTTCTAAATAGGGACTATTGCATTTGTATTTGTATCCTCAGGGCCTGAGCATAGCTCCTTGCACTGGAGGTGCTTAATAAATGCTTATTAATTGATTGATAGAATGAAACTCTAAATATCTCATCGGGTAAAATAGTATGATAAAGTAAAGGAGTAGCCAATTTTATGGATAAAGTATGCATATTTCAAAATGTATCGCATAAACTCATCTTTGGAAACAAATCACAGAAGACCAAAAGCAGCCATTTTGATGTATATAAATGTATAAAACAAGATTAGATGAAGATCTTTTCTGACAGTGCTTTTGTCTCTAGTAATACCTCAATATCCTTATGGAAAGCCTGCGAAAGCTTCTGGATTTCATTTTCAGATTGTGCTCCTCGCATTTTCTCTTTCTCCCAACAATGTAGAACATTTTGGAGTTCCATTTTTAAAGTGCCTATTATAGATTCTCTGTCTGCATACTTAGTTCGCAGGTGATTTAACTCTTGATTGACATTAACCAGTTTATCCTGTGCTTCCTGTCAAAGATACCAAATAAAAAGTGACTAGTGAGTTTATTGATAAAGCATTTGAGTAGGTGACTTCTCAATATGCATAGTGAAGTACATAAAATTTTTTTCCCAAGGGGATAGGGAGGAGAAAGCACCTGAATTAAACCAAAAAGATACCTTGAATTGAAATTAACACAGATCCTGAAGATTTTAATAAATGATAGCATGATTCAAAATTACTGTCACCTTATTTGCTTCTTTTCACTTTCAGTTTTCTACTATAACTCCTTTTTCTTCCAGAGAGCTACTAGTCCAATAATCATCAAACATAATTCCTCCAATTGTAATATATATGATAAAATATATAATACATATGCTAAATTAACAATCTGAGGCACAGGTTAAAAAACCCATATGAAAGCTTTTTTCTTTACTAAATTCCTAATTATTTTGTTGATATTTATGTTTTAATGGCAATGTTTTACTTGCAAATCTGAAAACTAAAAATGCTTTAACATTTACACTAATACTAAACCTTATTAATAAGATGCCCATCTTCCAATATAGCCTTTAACAATAAGATAAGTACATTTATGATTCACTTCTAAGTGCTTAAGATGAGAAATTTTAGCTATTTTAATAACCTTCCCATGTACTTCTGATATTCACATGTTAAAACTTTAAAAAAATACTACTATGTGTCCATAAACTAATACAATAAAAATTACACAAAAATTGGGCACTCGGGAATTTTAAGAGTTTAATTTTGTCTTGGCACAACAAAGTACCAGCTAAGAAACTTAAAAGTTTTAAATGTCAGAATATCAAATTACAAAGCTGTTTAAATTAGTGATTCTTAGCTCTCCTAACCAGAAAAGATATGAAAAGCAATTTCTCTTTCCCAAAATGATCAAAACATATTCCAAATTAAAGAATTCCATTCTTTTTTTTAACAAATCAGAATAATACGACATTTCACATTTTATCCTTTATCTTTTTTGGAATTTAATTTTTGGCATTACATTTAAATTTAAAAACTAGATTTAATTTGATCTTAAGCATATTTTTCCCAGTAACATAAAACATAATTCCAAAACAATGTATATGAAGAATGAGAAAATACTATTTTTAAATCTTTGGCTGAACAATACAAATTTTGAAATGTGTAAAACTAAGGTTAGTTTATATAACATATAAAATATATTCAATAAAATATTGGAAGGTAAAATTTTCACTATTCAAATGCAAACTTTTTCATAAAGATGAAATTTTAGTTTATCTTAAAATCCAAAAGTATTCAATATAAAAATCATTAAATGTGATAGCAAAAGAAAAAGCTCTATTTCCAAAATGGAAAGATAGCATCCTAAATAATACCTTTAGACTTTTGTTTTGACATTTCATCTCCTGTTTGGTAGCATCAAGTTCCCTAAATGTTTTTTCAGAAGTCATTTGCAGGCAGTTTAGCTAATAAAAAAAATAAAAATAATTTAAAAAAATTTTTACAAACAGCAACATAAAAAGCTAAATATTTTACTTTATAACCAGAGTCTACATAAGAGCATCTATTTTAATTTTTTAAAGTCAATCTCAAAATTATAATTCACTTAGTTTATATTTATTTATAGATCCTGTCATAAGCTTATGTTATGAAAAAAGGAGGGAAGGTACTCAAGCTTAAAATCTTAGTGACATTTTTATAAAATTTTATTAGATGCCACAAATCTTTATGTTTTTTTCATTTTCATTGTAAATACTTTAATTGCTAAATTTTTCCAGACCAAAAAGCCAAAAGCAGTGGCATCGATAAGGAAAAATAAGGATAGAGATGACTTCTCATTCTACACATGCTGAAGGTATTCAGTGGGTCTCTGGCTCCATATGACAATTTCAGGGTCAGTCACATGCAGTCCTACTGGGAAGGCTTGTGGCAGGTCATCAGTTGGTCCTGCACTGCCTGTGATTTATTTTCTTTGACAGTTCATTCTTCTTTCTGTCAGACTCCTCTTTTTGCTTTCTTTGCAACCACCCCCTTGGTCTCCCCACTGCTGTCTCTGGCACTGTTTCACAACAAAGCGCATTACTAAGCCAAAGCCTGCTGAGTCGACTTTTCAACTGCACTGAGGATCATGTGACATTCATCCTCCCAAATAACAATTCGCTGTGGGTAACATGTTCCTGGTTACTTTGCAGCTTCCAGATCTGGGCCTCAGAAGAGTTTCATAAACTACACAATACTAGTTACCTTATCTCACTGGGAAAGTCCTAGAAATACCTGCTGTTTACAGAAATGTGATTATTTCCATGGTAACTTTTTTGTGATGCTTGAACAAACACAAAGGGCATAAAAAAGACAATTTATTTTCTTTATTCCCCCCAGTAAAGGGGGCTGGGGGAGGGAAGCCTTCTAAAACTGAAAGTTAATGTTTATATCACCTATCTATAGCGCTTGGCACAATGCTTGGTATATGGTAGGAACTTTATAAATGTTTGTTGACTTGATGACTTGACTCTCAGGCCAATAAAAGCCAAAGATTGTGAATGTAAATTTAAAACTCAAAATCTATGCTATGTAACTTCTCCTTGTTTCAACAATCTGTTCCTTGTTTTGTTAGCTAATTGCATCTAATATAATTATTTTGTATGATCTAATGTGACAAGATGTAACTAAACTCTTCAATTTTTAAGCAACAAATTCATAAAACATTTTAATACCCAAAAAGATTATCAACCAACACATTAAAACAATACAAATGAGATGATAAATATAAGCATGAGATTTTTCAGTTAGTAAACGAAAAGCTCCCAGGCTACATCAAACAGATACTTAATTTTTTTTTAAACCTAACTATACTTTGCTCCCTTTAGAGAACTGTAACACAGATTTCTCTCCCTTTTTTCCTAAATGGTGTACTAAATAGAAGGAAACAATTCACAATTCTTATTCAATAATGGACTAAAATAGATATTATTTTCTAAATTTCTAGTTGAAGATACATGATTTTTAAATCCATTATCTTATATGTTTAAATCATTGGTAACCCTTTTAAAAATAAACTAAGGAGAAGGGGACATTAAGAAACAGAAAATAATTAGGAATTCAGAAGTTTAGGATTATATAAGAAAATTAAATTTGTGACATATTACTTTAGGGTAACCTCAAAGAAAAAACTGTGACAGAGAATTATTTTTTGCTATCACTGAAGCTGTCAATTCAACATTCTCAATCTTTTGACCTTTGTAACAAGTAAGGAATATGTACTACGCAGGCCGAAGGCTATGTGTGTGGAGACAAACAGTGCAAATATTACCTCATTAGATGCATCTTCCAGCTTGTTCTGGTAATCTGTCAAGGTACGCCTCAAAGTCTCAAGGACAACAGAGAAGCTGGGAGCTTTATCTTCATCCTTGTGGATGCCTGGAGAAAAACAGAGGATGAAAATAAAGCTCTTCAAGTCACAGGAAGACAAAAGCTAACCAAACTGTAACAGAGATATTATAATTACATAAGGCTGCAATGACAATATGGAACACAAAATAGTAATGTTATTCTCCAAGGCATTATGTTGTGTAGATATGTTTTCCTATCCCATTAAAACAAATGGTCAAATTAAAGTTTATAAAGTAGCAGGTTTAAGTATGTAAGCTACTCTGATGAAGTCCACATGCTGCTGTTGTTTTTTCCTATTTGTCAATGACTGATAATTTGCTATGCACCTGTTCTGCATATAACTAAATAAACATTCCATATTTAAAGGTTAGTTTCTTTTTCTCTTTTTCAATATGCTTTGGTTCTTAGCATTTTTGACCAGTCAAACCAGTTATAATTTACTATTCAATCTACTTAATAAATCACTTCTGAGCCCAAGTGCACATAATTTTCTATTATGCTTGGAAATATCCTTCAACCCTTAAATTCTCTTGAGTTACTATCCAAAATAAACAATCAAAATGCTATTATCTACACAGACCTACATCATGTTTCAATTAAAACTCTTTAAAACGGATATACTCACTGTACAAATATGTATATTTCCATTTATTATACCCTCAAACTACATTTTTAGCTGAGTTGTTTTAATCAGTGTTACATGGTCAAATACAGTTCAAAATATTAATGCAGTATGGTCAATAGTTTTTAAATCTTTTAATTTATGGGCTATATTAATATTCTACTTTCCTATAATTAAGCCTAAATCTTGTCATTTCTACTTTCATAGCATGTGATATAGATGTCCCCTTTAGTCCCACTCACATAGCCACCATAACTTCATACAAAGATTCATCATAACCTGTTTAAACAACTGCAATAGCTGTTTAATAAGTCTCTCTGCCTTAATTCTCTTCTCACATCAATCCACACAACTGCAAAATTGATCTTCCTAAAGAGTAATTCTGACTGTGACATCCATTAATCAATAATAAACATCAGCGGCTCCCTATTACCTCTAGGATCAAATATAAAGTCTTTTGTTTGGTATTTAAAGTTCTTCATAACCTGGTCCTTTCCTTTTTCTACTGCACATTTTACTTTACACAGGTATACTAGCTTATTGGCTTTTCCTTGTACGTGACACTCCATCTTCCATCTCCTCGCTTTTTCATTAACTGTGTCTTCCATGGCATTAATGTTCTCCCTCCTTACCTTCACTCAGTTTCCTTGGCTTCCTTAAAGACTCTACTTGAATACCACATTCTATAAGAGACCCTTCCCAATCCCCCACCTACTAAGTTCTCCTCCAAGGTCAGCTTCCATCTACTCTTATATATCTTATATGTACTTTCTTTCTTGCTGTCTCCTCTCTTACAAAGTAAGCCCTTTGAGAAAAGGTGTTTTTGTTTTGTTTTTACCTTTTTTTGTATCACTAGTGCTAAGAACAATGCTTGCTACAAAATAAGGACTTAATAAAAATGTTAATTAATGATAATCTAAGCATTTCTAATGACCTTTCTGGGGCTATTCCCTGACTTTAATTATCCCTTGATCCACGCAGGCAGCAACTACATCACCTCTCAGAATTCTAAGGGTAACCTTGAGTGGTTGAGGTTTTCAAGTACCGTTACTCACAAGGCCCTACAGGAGGGGTCCTCAACTTATTAACAGCCAGACAGAATTAGCTTTTAGAAAGGGTGTTTGATAAACAGGTATAACAAGGGCAACTGATGAAGAAATAACTACATACATACATGAGGTCCCCAGGGAGATTGGGTTCAAACTTAGAGAACTCATATAGTGAAAGGGAAAACTCACATTTCCTAGTTTCTAAGTCAGAATCAAACTCAAGTAGAATCAGGGTATACATAAGAATCCCTCAAAATGGCATACTGACTTAGTTTTAAAATGTTATCTATTTCTGTTACAATGTTATCTATTTAAAATGTTATCTATTAATGTTATTTATTTTTATTGCATTTTTATTTATTTTGTTAAATATTTCCCAATTATTTTTTCATATGGTTGGTGGTACTCAAGAGGATTGCCAGTCACATGTGTAACACCTCTGTTTCAAGTCTTTTTCTCTCTTCATGGAGTCCCTATGAAGTTCCCCTTAGATGTAGTTCTCTGCTAAGCTAGAGAGTCAGTGCCCTTGTGGAATACCAAAGCTACCTGTCTTCATGGGTCTAGTTTGTCCTTAGGATGCCTCTCAGCTCCAGATGCAGGCATTGTTATCATCCACTACCGTTTCAGGGACATAGCGACCAGCTTTAGTGGACACTACTGCTAATAGGAATTCCACATTTTTCTGCCTTTCAAAGTTCACAAAGTTGTCACCTGGTCAATCTGGAGCGGGGAAGGAGAAACTCAATCCTTCTTCCTTTCCTCTCCCCTCTCTCCCAATCTTTCACCACTGGATTCAATCATCATTGATCACTGCTAGTATACTTGATTCTGAACTAGCTGCTATGTTACACTTAAGTCCAAAGGTACGTCTCATTCTTTCACTTTTATCACAAGACATTTATCTTCATCCAAAGATCATTGTACTTCACTTCTCTTCTACAAAATTGATTAAAGACTCTAGGGTAGGTACTGTTTTTGTTTTTGTCAGTGTGCCTACAGGAACAAGCACAGCACCCTAAATACAACAGGTGCTCAACAAAAGCTTATTAAATTGGAAACTCTTTAACTCATCTGTAATCATAGCTTTAGAGAGTCAAGTAGAACATGGCGGGGTTAAGTGACCAACGGGTGGTCACAAAACTAGTTATATGTCAAAGGCAGAACCCAAATCCAGATTTTCCCAACTCCCTCCATCTGACCCTATATCTACTATGCCATGCTACAATAGCAAAAATATTATCAGTGAGAAATCTGCGGCACTCAAAAGATAAAGAGGTCAAATGTAAAAACGGCTAGTCAGTTTTTTTAAGCAATTACTGGGGGGAGGTGAAAGAAAAACATTTTCTGAAAACTTTACCTACACATACATACAAATACATATTTCCACATACATATATATATATATATATGTACCTATAAAAGTGTGTGTGTGTGTGTGTGTGTGTGTATGCATGCATGCACAACCTACAAAATAGCCAATAATTGGTTATCTTCAAGTAAAGCCTAGATGGCCACTTGCTGAGGATACTATGGGAGGGATTCTTGACTCTTCCAATTTTGAGTATCTGTGACTTATTATTCTGGCTCCTGAAAGACAATAAGATATAATGTAAATAGCAGTGATCTTTGAGTTGGGACAACTAGGTTTGAATCTATTCCTGATACATACTGTCATCATGGCCACGAACCAATACACTTGGCCTCTCCAAAATTCAGTTTCACCATCCACAAAATGGGGATAATACTACCAAATCTACTATACCTAACAGGATTACTGCAATGAATAATATAATTTTATAAATAAAACTGAAACAAATAAGATAACTTTATTACCCACGTACACACACACACACACACACATAAAAATTGGAGTTGTTACAATTTCATTAATATATGACATAAGGTTACAGGGAGTAGGGGAGAGAAGTAGAAACGCCAGTTCCATCTTATAAACATGGACTCCAATGTTATAAATATTATAAAAGGGATGAGTCAAAAATGTTACATCTGGATTTAATGTTTTATGCTGGAGTTTAGTCATAATGAATTTTATGTTGGAGTTTAGTCATAATGAATTAATGATACTATGGCTGAGCAGCTTTTGCCAAGGTATTCTTTAGGTGGGCTATGCCTACATTAATTCAATATATAAAGAAACTGGATGAGGATGTTAACAGAAAACCTTAAGAAATGTAAAAGCAGAACTTTTTAGATATGTTAAATTTAATTGCCTCTTTTTCCCATTTAGCTTGAAGCACACAGTATTTAATCTTTTTTAAAGACTGGACCAGTGATTTCATTAGGTTAGAGAACTCTGAAGGAGGAAAATTACTCTAAAGATGCAAATCAGTATTATAACCTGTTCTACAATTTATAGACCTAATTTATAGACAACATGATGTCTCTCTAAGAAAGCAGGCCTCAGTGCCAGAAAAATCTGGAGTTAAGTCCTGCTTCTGACACACACAAGTATATGATACTGGTTAACTCTATTCACTTCAATCATATATATGTAATAGGAAGGACAAATAGCAAATAAATAACGGAATAATACCTAGAGTGTTATACGTGGTCAACTTCCCTTCAAAAGTTATACCAAAGGGTAGCCTAGGAAAGCATATTAGGTGGCTATCAGGAGGAAAAAATTTATTGTCATATCCTTTACTGTAGGGAGAAACCTTGCTCAAATCTCATTAGAATGTTTGGAATTACCTGCTGATACACATCTCAGTGAACTTACATACCGTATCTGGAAACTGCCTGTGTGTTGGCCAAAAGGCTGTAATGTCCTTATGACCTTATTTGAACTCTATGTAATGAAAAACTTACAAGGGCTAGGGGAGTGGGTGACACCTTTTTCAGTCTACCCCTATTCCAAACAATTTAATATACTTTATTCTGAAAACTTTTTTAAGGTTTTGGGTTTGTTCTCAACTAACACTATTTATATGTTATAATTTACTGTTCACTGGACAAAATAATCCACCCCTCCCCTTCCCAATTAGCAGCAAAGTACCTAAAATTCTACAATTAAAAGGAATTCATTCCATTGAAACATTGCTTTCTTCAGGTTTCTTTATTTAAACTGCAAATAGCACAGAAAGAGTACCACATTAAGTTAATACTAACAATTTAATTTTTAAGTATGGATGGGAGATTGGGTAGGATATAAAGAGTTATGGATTTTTCTGACATTTCCTTGAAGAAGGAGGGCCTGGTTGGAGATCTGGATCTGGAGAACTCAGTTACCTCTTCCTTTTTGGCTTTGATTTACCAAGTTCTGAAGCATATTGGGTGTTAAGGGAGGACTAGTACCTCTGGTGTGAGGGTCTGCCAAGCCCTTTTCAGGACCACTCATCCACCTTTGGGGTCTACCTGCCACTCAACTCTCACCTATGGTTCCAAGAAGCTGTAGCATTTACAGTGGCCACACCCCAGTAAGCCAAACAGGCTAAACCAGATTGAGGGTAACAAACAGTCCTCAAATCCATTGGTGAATAAGAGGGGTATCTACCCCAAGCATATGAAGATTTCATTCAGCAGAAAAGGCAGATGTGAACAATATGTTCAAATGGGCCATGAAGGAAGTAGACACTATGGAGTGCTTAGAACTCGATCAAACATCGAAGATGCCAAAGTCATCCACTGCATCCTGCGACGTTGCCAGTCATCTTTACTTTTGTCTTGCTACTGGATTTCAATGACTCTGGAAGAGAGAGTGAGGCCAACAACTTCACATAATTCTGCCTTACTTAGATCCAATTTATATGCAAATCAAAAGACATCACCCATACCATTTTACCATTTGTACCTACCTCAAAGGTCCTTTGGTGACAGACAAGTGACGAAGCAGCAGCTGTGGATACACTGAGAGCTCTAGTCACAACCCTGCACACAGGTGGCCCAGGCCATAGGATTGTCTTCTCACTGGACTGAAGCAGGAGCAGGATTAGGCAGCCCCTGGGTATCTGAGAGGTCTTTTTAAGAACAACACTGCTCACTTCCTGGCATGAGGAAGGGGATAAAAAGGGGGCCCTAAAT
This sequence comes from Vombatus ursinus, assembly GCF_900497805.2. Taxonomy (NCBI): domain Eukaryota; kingdom Metazoa; phylum Chordata; class Mammalia; order Diprotodontia; family Vombatidae; genus Vombatus; species Vombatus ursinus. Next base: position 14,141,149 of record NW_020954548.1, read on the forward strand.
AAAAAGTCTGCTTCACCTAACCTAACCCTAGCCTGCTTACTGGGGCAGGCAGGGATCCTACCCCACAACTGAAAGACAAAAAAAAATATACAAAAACTTTTGCAAAGATGATTCCATGAACCATTGGAACATGGAATGTGTGCCCATTTATGGACAACATGAAATCCAGTACACTTGAAAGACGAACAACTTTTTGCAAGAGAACTCAGCAGGTATCACATCCAAACAGCAGCCCTGAGTGAAACAAGGCTGGCAAATGAAGGCCGGCTTACCAAATTCAGAGATATATGTTTTTCTGGAAGGGTCATCATAATGAAGAGTGCCATGAAGGTGGCATAGGCTTTGCAATCAAATCTAATCTAGTCAACAAGCTCGTATGCCTCCCAAAAGGAGTGAATGACAGGATCATGGCAATGTGATTGCCAATTGCACAAAAGCACCATGTCATCATCATCAGTGCATATACTCCCACCAACTCTGATAAGGTCAAAGAAAAATTTTATGAAGACCCAGAAACCTTCATCATCATTGTGCCAAAACAGAACAAGCTTGTAATTCTGAATGATTTTAACACTAGAATAGGCACAGACTATCAGACATGACAGGGAGTCCTTGAAAGGAATGGAGTCAGAAACAACAATAGCAACAGTCACTTATTACTGAAGACATGTGCATCTCATGACCTTCTCATCACTAACACTGTTTTGTGTTTACCTAAACACAATAAAACTTCATGGACGCACCCTAGCAGCAAACATTGGCATTTAATAGACCATGTTATCGTAAGAAGAGTCACACAGGATGTCAGTGATGAAGGCAATGTGTAGTATAGAGTTCTCGACTGATCATAGACTTATCCTTTCCAAGCTAAATATTCACATTCAGCAAAAGCAGCAGCCTCAAGCAAGACAACTACCATAAGACTTCATGTCAACAGATTAGAATGTTTCTCTAAGGGGCAATAGTTTGTTGATAATTTGGAGGGAAAGCTGAGCCAACTCAAGGCTGGCAAGGGTGGAGAAGAAAAGGAGTAGGCAGCTTTCAGAAATTTGATGTACAGCACCACATTTACTTATCTGGGCCAGAATATTCACAAACACCTGGACTGGTTTGATGAAAAAGATGGGGAAATTCAAAAGTTACTACATGAAAAATGAGAACTCCACAAGATTTACCAGAAGGACAGTTTGTCCATCTCTAAGAGGGCAGCATTTGACTCCAACAAAAGTAAAGTGCAAATGAAAATTAGAGAGATGCAGGATTCTTGGCTCAGTAAGAAGGCAGATGAAATTCAGTTTTATGCTCATAGTAACAATCCAAAGGGCTTTTATGATGCCCTGAAGGCTATTTTTGGGCCAAAGACCTATGGTCCATCTCAACTACTCAGTGCTAATGGAGACATATTGAATAATGATAAGGACATGATCATGGAGAGATAGGCTGAACATTTCCATAATGTTCTCAACAGACTGTCATCAACAAATACTAAAGCCATTGACTGATGCTGAAGTCAATCCCTCCCTAGCAACTAAAAAAGAGGTTTTGGATACCATGAGGCCCGTTTCATGTGGCAAATCACATAGTGCTTATGCCATACCAGCAGAAATTGAAAAGGCAGGGGGTCCATTGTTCATTCAAAAAATGACTGAAGTCTTCCAGGTTATATGGCAAAAGGAAGTTATCCCACAGGAGTTCAAGGATGCCTCCATTGTCCATCTATATAAAGGAAAAGGAAATAAGTTGTTCTGTGACAATCATGGGAATGTCTTTCTCTTAGTCACTGCCAACAAGAGTCTTGCCAGAGTCCTCCTTAATAGATTGATCCTTCCCCTGGAAGATGGTCCTCTACCTGAAATCCAGTGTGGCTTCAGAAAGGGCTGAGGAATGGTCAACATGGTGTTTGCTGCACAACAACTCCAGGAGAAATGCAAGGAGCAAAACAGAGGTCTATACATGATGTTCGTTGATCTGACCAAGGTCCTTGATACTGTCAGGAGGGCTTGTGGAAAATCATGGCAAAATTTGGTTGCCCAGAGAAGTTCAACAGTATAAGATGCCAGTTCCATGATGGCACGCTTGCACAGGTTCTGGATAACGGATAGAGTGAAGGAGGGTTGTGTGCTTACTCCCATGCTTTTTAGCATGATGTTTTCAGCAATGTTTTCAGATGCCTTCAATGAGGATGACAACAGCATCAATTACTGTACAGATGGCTATAAGCCAAGCCTGAAGTTGAAGGAGAGTTGGTGCATGACTTTATGTTCACAGATGATTGTGCACTAAGAGCAGCTTCTGAGGCTGAAATGCAACAAAGTATGGATTGATTCTCCACCACTTGTGCTAATTTTGGCCTAACAATTAACACCAAGAAAACAGAGGCTCTTTACTAGCCACCACCCCATGAAACCTGAACCATCAGTTACAGCAAATGAAGAAATTTTGAATGCTGTAGGTAACTTCAGCAGTATACTTTCCAGGGATGCCCACACAGATGATGAAGTTGAGGCATGCATTGCCAGAGCTAGCTCAGTGTTTAAGAGGCTCCAAAAGAAAGTGTGGAAAAGAAAAGGTATCAAACTGAGAGTCTACAGAGCCATTGTGCTGTGCCTGTGAAACCTGGACAGTTTACCAGCACCATGTCAGAAAATTTAACTGCTTCCAGTTGAATTATCTTAGGATGATTCTAAAGATCACCTGACAAGATGAGGTACTGGACACCGAAGTCAAGCTGAACTATCTAGCATTCAAACCCTACTGCAGAAAGCACAACTCTGATGGGCTCACCACACTGTTCAAATGCGAAACATATGTTTACCTAAACGATTATTTTATATTGGAGTGGATGTGGTAAAACTGAGACACTAATGCCCTATTGATGAAATTGTATACTGATTCAAACATTCTGTAGAGCAATTTGGAACTATACCCAAAGGGTTATAAAATCATGCATAAACTTGGACCAAGTAATATCACTACTATGTATGTATTCCAAAGAGTTTTTTAAAAAAGGACCTGTATATACAAAATATTTATAACAGCTCTTTTTGTGAAATAAGCAGAACCAGGAGAACATTGTACATAGCAACAGCAATATTGTATGATGATCAAAAACTAAAACTAAAAGACTATTTTACAGAGAACTCACACAAGACAATTGCTCACTTGGAGGTCAAAAAAAGCAATACAAGGACAATCTCAAGGTACCTCTGAAGAACTCTGGAATCAATTGTGAGAAATGGGAGACACTGGCACAGGACCAAACAACATGTCATGCCCATATCAAAGAAGGCACCGTGCTCTATGAGCAAAGCACAACTGTAGTAGTTCAAATGCAAGTGAGATGCACACATTTACAAACATCTCCATTCCAAATGCTCACTCTTTGTGCCTGACCCGTGTAGAGACTTCCAAGTTCATATTGGTCTAATCAGCCACAATTAGATACTCTGTACATGATGCCAACATAGTGATGTCATTTTGGTCCCCAAAGTGGGGATGGGAGGGATAGTGAGAGGAGTATGGACTCTGAACAAAGGAAAAGAAGTGAGGAAGCTGAGAACATTTTCAACAAAGTAACAAGTAGGCCAGTTTGACCTCAGGATAGCCTATACAGAGTAGAATAATAATACTTGATATTTATGTAGCACATTTAGTTTTAGAAACCTCAATATGCTATGTAAATATTAGTTATTATTCTGCTACTCTACAGGTGAAATAAAAGCTTAAACTACAGTGATGGCAATGGGGACTGAAAGGAACAGACAGATCAAAGGATGCAAAAATGGACAGAATCCACAAGCCCTGGTAACTGACTGGATTGGAACTGCAAGATCGAATCATTGATGGCTTCTAGATTTCCAGCCAAATGAGTGAGAAGAATTTTGGGAATCAACAGTAATTGGTCGCTGTTGGGGAACAGTTGCGTCTTTGGACATGGTGAGTTTAAAATACTTACCATGAAAATGTCCAATGGGTAATATAAAAGTCTGGAGACAAGAAATTTCACATTCTCACAGAAATAATAGCTGAACTGTGAGTAACAGAGTGAAAAGTGAACTAGATGGCCAAAGAGGAAAGCAGCTCTTCCTGGATATCTGGCTTACCAGGGTTCCTCCCAGAAAGCACCCTGCAGGGGCCTGGATAACCACCTCTGACTTACTCTAAGGGCAAACACTCTTATAAAATGTACTTAATTCTCTGGGAAATTTACAGCCAGGATCTTCTAAACCTGGCTCCAGAGCGTCCTCATTTGCCACTCTACAAATCCTCTTACTCCTTCCTAATTTCTCCACATGAGGAAAAAGAGAATTGAGGGTCACGGTTTTGGTAGTCTTAAGCACTCTTGTAGTGCCTATATTCCATCAGTCCCTCTCTGGGCAAGAAAAAGAATATAAGAATTGTGAGACAGCACAGGAGTACCACCAACTGTACAAGCTGGGAGGGAAAATTTAATTTTAATGTTGAGGGTCCAATACATTTTTTGTATTTCAGTACACCTCTTTTTGTAATATTTTTAATATGAGGAAATATATACCCTCAAAGTATTTTATATGAAAACAGAATTTAGGAAAACTAAATATTAACAGTAAACTATTTTAAATGAAGTCTTAAAAGATCAAGTAATGAAGATGACTATCGATAAGCTGGTTGAATCACCAACTCTGTTTACATTACAAGTAACTTTTGGAACAAATATTTTTTTTAAATGCTAAAACTCTTTCCTGACCAAAATGGAGAACTTTTTGTAATAAATTATAACAAAAAATAAGGACTTTAAAAAGAATAGCATTAAAAGGAGGAAACTGGAAAGGCCTTTTTATTTAATGGAGAGTGGAGCCCTCATACTTCAAGTTTATTAATGACAATTCATAACTTGCTTTTTAATCAATTAATTTTAAGAGTCAAAAAATATATGCCACATGATTCTTGGCATTTCAAAGTCAACTATAAAGGCACATCTAAAATATCTATTATACATTACTGATGAGCCAAAAGACATGCTAAGATACTACTGTTAATACTTTCAAAAGATATGTCATCACTACATTAAAATGACACAATCAGAAAACTACAATTGCTATAATTGTAGAAACATTCTACAATTTCTATAAAAAAAATTATAGCACTTTAAAAATTTCCCTTGAAGCTAGCCATCTGTATTTATTACATCATTTGCATTGTTCTTTACTTTTTATACCATATCAACCTACAGAATCACTGGTATCTCTTAGAAATCTGAATATAAGAAAACTATATCTATTAATTCAATTAAATCACAATTTAAAATGTAAAAGTAAAGAAACTAGGCAAGATGAAACATTAAAAATACCACAGGGCCATCATCTAAGGAATTTACAGAGCCAAATAAAGGCCAAATAAACCATGTGCTCTTAAATTGTAACCATTCTAGATTTTAAACATGGAGACAGCAAAGTTTTTTGAATTCCCAGACTGCTTAAAGGAACTTCTCTGCTGCTTTAATACTGCATTCATTCTTTAGAGAGTAATGAATCCCTTCAGCAATTTTTTCAAGCGTGAAAGATTTTTTTCTGTTTCACCTGATTCGTCAAGAAATGCAACTGAATTGTAAGACAAATGAAATAATGTTGGGTTGCCAGAGTAACAGAAGCAAATAATTAAGATGGATCATTTAAAATTATAATATTAATTTGTTATACAATTCATAACTCTTTCTTAAAGCAAGAAGATATGAAAAAGTGGAAACTATAGTGTTATTATAAATCTCCTACTCATTTGATAAGATAATTATATTGATTTTTACATTTCCTTGCAATATCTCTATTTGATAACATTTTTATATTCCTATAGCTATTAAAATGGACTAAAACAACTAAAAGTTCACCACCCAAGTATACTTACCTGGATAATAGATGAATACAAATACAGAAAATGGATATGACAATTGGCTAGAAAGCAACAGTATAGAACATGTACAGTGTTAAATCCTGTGTCCTACATAACCTTTTTGAATATGTGACCTTTAAGTTGTTGAAGGTTGCCTCAGAATTTGGCTCAGTTCAATCAAAACATCTGTTCCCCTTGCAGGTATACTGTAAGGACTTTTTTCTCAGTTGGATTCAGAGCACAGCAAGCGAGCCCTTTTCTGTCCAATCATATACACCCCAGCACTTGTAAATCAAGTTCTGGGCTGACAACAGCAGGTCCACATTCCGTCACCCTTTCTCAGCCAGCTAGGCCAACTGACTGCTGTGAGAACTGCTCTTATCATGTCATCAAATCAAAACATGTTGAGAAGAGGGACTGCAAGAGGCATCTGCAGAATTCCCACAATGTAGTGACTTTGGAACATTGACAGATGCATCTGTCATCTTATACCTTCAACTAACCTGATGTCCGCTGGCCAGACCCAGCAAAGCTGTCTAAGAGCAACTCCAACTCTTTCACATTCTTTTCATTCATCTCTGTAAGACAGGCCTGGTGCCTCTTAGCCTGTTTTAGTATTGGAAAGGAAGAAAGAAAGAAAAAAAATTACAAATAATAATTCATTATACTATAAAGGTTATATACAAAATGTGTCTATAGTACACTGTAAATAAATTCCCAAGTAAAGTGTCAAATCTATTTTTAAAATATCATTAACATAGCACACTACAATTTTCCATAAAACTCAGAATTCATCTGATGACCATTATGCCATGAAACAGGTAGATTCCAAAGTTTTTTTAATTGTCAGGATTTAGAGGCTCCATTTGATGCTTTCTAATTTTATTCTTAAGTTTGTCATTTTTGTATTAGATAACTGATTTTATTTATTTTATTAATGTAAAAGTAGATAAAATAAATATTGTTTTCTAATAAAATAACTGCCATTAATCACAAGCAGTTTTAAGCATATGTGATCATCTGGAAAGATAATTCTCACATCTATATTTTAATACATTTTATATCTATCTACCCATTTGACATTGTATTCCATTATGAATCATGTAGAAGCAAGGATTTCATAAACTTCTTTTTCTTGCCTAGAATATCTTCACTACTCTCAGATAAAGCTCACCTCCAACAACACCCCAACAATCTGTCTATCATTATCACCAGTATAAAAGTTGTCTACTCTACTATTCATTTGATGTGCAGCCTCCAAAGCTACTCTCCTTTGTCTCCAAACAAATACATATATTTATTTCCTGCCTCCTTAAAACATGCATAGTTAAACTTGACTTATATTTGATATATACTACTGCTGAAGCCAAGGGCTTCCCAGCAGCAACGACCACTAGCATATAGAAACTCAAATGTACTTCTGAAATTCAAACAACCAGGTTTTCTATTAACAACCATCAGTGGCCAAATAAATAGCTTCTTTTAGGTATCTTTAAAATGATACCTAATAAATTTCCCAATTGTTTTCTATTTCTATCATTTAGAGTTTACATTTAACTGTAGCTCTTACTATAGCTATGTATAAAGTCAGTGGTATCCTGCTAGGGAACAGGCCTTGACTTGTCTGCACAGGTTGCTTTTTATGGCCCCTACTACAGCATCATAGACAAATAGGAATACAATAAATTTGTTGTTGCTGCAGATGATGATAAAAATACACATATAGAAGTCAGAAGGTTAAAGAAAAGACAGAGCTTTGGGAGGCACTGATTGTCCTAGCTCTGCTGTTCATTTGTTATATATCTTTAAGAAAATTACCCAACCTTACTGGCATTCTCATTTTCACACTCATACAACTGGAATAATAACTCACTGCACCCAGGCATTTATGTGGTATGAATTTAATCAGAAGGGATAGAGATTTCATTAATATAGGGAACTCCTCTGTAAGGCAACTCCCTATATCAATGCAGGACACCATCTCTTCATCTTACTCTTAGAGTGTTGATTATTATACTGAAGGGTCAGATGACTTAACTAGTGTCACAGAGCCCCTATATCTGAGATGGAAAATACACTCTAGTCTTTCCAAATTTAAGACAAGCTCTCTAACAACTATGACATGCTGCTTCTTTAATTACAAAAGTCTGTTAAACCAATATGTAACTTATATAGGAAACTTTTTGCAAATATATTTTACAAAATACCAATTATCAATACAGTGCATCATTGTTAAAATATTTTGTATACAGCAACATCATTCTTCATCTTTCAGCTAAAGATTTAAATGTTATATAATGTTTTCTTATATAATAAATATTATACAGTGATGAATTTTTTTCAATTTTACAGCTAGAAAAATTTATGACATAAAGGCCACCCAAGTCACAAAGGAAAAGTTAAGTAGTGAAGTAAAGAGAGCACAAGTCAAGTGAATCTCCTTACCAGAGAAAGAAACTAGAGAGAAGCCTCACAAGGAAAACAAAGTCAAGAATCAAAAGCAACAGCTATCTTCTGTTCACTTTCAAAGTTAGACTGTTGATTTGACAACATGGTACAAAGTTAAGAAAAACATATTCTCCAAACGTGGAAGCACACTTTTAATAAAATCTTTATGTAACTATTGACAATCTTAACACAACAAAAAGACAATCTTTTTGGAATACAACCTAGACTTATGTAAGAAATAGATGACTGACTAGTAAGAAAGTTTATACAGGACAATCGTTTTAAGTATGAAGGCAAAATAAAAGCCAAGGTAAACCTAGAAATATCTTGTTTAGTTATCCCCTTCTCTTTATTTTGTTGTTTTTTCAATGAGAAAGTAATTTTTTCTCAATCTCATCTTATCATGGGAGCTTCAGGAGAACTACATGAAGAGATGGGCCAAATTTTTCACAACTGAGTTTTGTTGTTGCTGTTGTTCAGTCGTTTTTCAGTTATGTCTGACTCTTTGTGACCCTATTTGGGGTATTTCTTAACAAAAATACTGGAGTGAGTTCCCATTTCGGTCTCCAACTCATTTTACAGATGAGGAAACTGAGTCAAACAGGGCTAAGTGACTTGCCCAGGGTCAGAAGCCACATTTGAATTCAGGAAGATGAATCTACCTTACTCCAGGCCCAACATTCTATCCTCTGTACCATCTAGCTACCCCACTGAGTTTTAATATTTTACAACTACATTTTGTGTCAATATGATTTGAGAGTAATATTTTGATTGCATATCTAGTTGCCAGCACCTTATTCAGTGTTTTCAAAGCTAGGCTCCATCTTACAAAGTGCATTTTCTCTTTCATAAGCATTACTTTTACACTACATATAGTTTGTATGTACATAGTGTTTACATGCTATCTTCATTAGAATATGAGCTTTTAGAGATCAGGGACTATTTATACCTTTCTTTGAATCCCTTGGCACATAACAAGTGCTTAATAAATTCTTGTTGATTGGTTGACTGATTTCTACCCTTATACCACAAAGAATTAAGATAATTCACACATATGTGTAAAGTGTCTATAGTTGCTACACGTGCTTTTGAAAAATCATTTTTTAGAGCACTGGCCCTGAAGTCAGGAGGACCTGAGTTCAAACCCGGCATCAGACCAAACACTTGACACTTACTGGCTGTGTGACCCTGGGCAGGTCACTTAACCCCAATTGCCTTAAAAAAAATCATTTTTTAAATGATCAAACTTGGTGACGCTGTTTTAGATAATAAATAATCATCAAACAAAGCTTCTCATATAGTCAAATATAGGGAGCAAATAAGTAGGGTGGTTTCGTGTTCAGATAAGGGTTGAACTAGATGAATAAATGAATGAATGAATAAATAAATATGAATTTAGTGATCACCTACTAGGTGCAAAGTATTGTACTAAGTTCAGGATATAAATACAAAATCAAATAGAGTGCCTGTTCTCAAAGCATTTACATTTTAATGGGGGAGTCAACACACATAGTGACATGGTGGCCATATAGGAGCACTCCAGTTAGGAAAATTACAAGGACGATGAATGGGGCCACTGGGGAGAATGGGGAGAAGACTGACAAATCCCATATAAGAACAATAGCAAAGCTAATGTGATCCTGGTTCCACAACTGGAGATGGGGTTGGGGGTGGAGGGGAGAAGAGGGAAACCAGGAAGATGGGGAGTAGGATGGGGAAAGCCCTTCCAAATCTCCAACTCTGAGATTCTGTGAAACACCAGCTTATGCACCACATCTGCAATAGGTATGTGTGTATGTGTGTGTGTTTTTGACTCGCCACACACTATATATATAATCAAATTTATTCACTCCACTATTACTTTGTACTGGGAAGACTAAATGAAGAATAGGGTAAGTAGTGTTAGGAAATATCTATATATATATATATATATTGTTTCCTAGGTTAAACTCAATCTCCTGAATCCTTTCTTCAGCCTAGTAAGATTCCAATAAAATGTCTTAAAACTAGGCAGCTCTTCAAATGTCGAGTCAAAATTCATCGATAGAATATCGATTTTGCTTTTGCATTACTGACACATAATGTAGTATTTAATACATTTTTGTTGATTTGAATTAAGATGTTTTGTCCATAATATTTTAATATTTCAAGGACCTGTGATTTCATCACTATAGATAACACCTTGTTCAACTCTGTGGATCATTTCAGAGTTTCTAAAGTCAAAAAAAGACACCATCTGTTAGCCAACCCTCTGATCAGGCACCTCTACAAACAGCCAGGCTGATCTTCAGACTACAGGTAAGCAGTTCATCACCAGGTCCACGCTTCAAGACTTAGGCTCCACTGAAATATCTTTTAAAGAGCCAGATAAAGCAACTCCATGACATAAGGAGTCACTGGAGGAGGACTTCAGGAGATATTTTAGCCACAAAGAGTGGTTAAAATAACAACAATGTTAACAGCTAAAGAGGCATTTAAACCAAGGGTCTCAGTGGAGGCATTGGGCATTTCAATACCACAGATGACCACTAAATAAATTCTGAAAAAAAATCTGCCAGAATGCTAACAAAGAAAAAAAAAAGTTCACAGGCAAGGGAGCCCTAGTAATTCAGAGGCAGAGCGAGGTAATGCAAAGGCATGAGTTCCAGCTTTGTCTAAGAGCTCAATTCGATTCCTAGATCCAAACTAACATTTCCCATTCAGAGTATATGTCTAACTGAACTTTAAGGAAGAACAGAAACATAATAATCTAACAATCCACGTGCCACTATTGTCTTCACTAAGCTCACTTATGGACATTAAGTGTCTGTGTGTGTGTGCTTGTGCATGTGTATGTATGAGTACACACACATACTATACAAGCATCACTGACCTCATTCTCACATCATTTGATAAGGTATTTATAAATACTAAGATATGTTAGACCTACCTAGTGTATCCAGAATAATAGAAGTCTGGTAGGCATTACATGGTCTTGGACAACCACCCATTTAGCATACAATAGCCAAAAGGCTATTTGGATACACCAAAAGGTGTCCATAGTCTATAATTCCAAGCTTCAGACTGGTGCTAGGCCCCTTAGGGTGAAGAGGATCCTAGAATGTTAAGTTCACCCAAGGAGTTAACAGCTGAGCAATGATTCAAACCCAAGTCTCCTGATACCAGCTACAACTACACTATAATAATTTCAGATAATTTTAAAATCTTCAAACAGAGAGTTTTCATATTAATTAAGCTAGGACAAGTGTCACCGTATACATGAAATAATCATGCTCCCTAGACTTTTAAAATGCTACTTCCTGCAGAATTTATAATTTTCTAGCCTATTAAGTTAATGGTCATTATTAGCCTAGCTCACCAAGGCCTTTCTCTCTGCTCTGGTAGGTCTGAGAAAAGATGGCTAGTTTCGGCTAAAGAAGATGAAAATTATGCACTGTGGAACCTAGAGAAAGTAGTTTCCATTCAGCCCACCAAAGACTCAGATTCCATAGCTGGATCTATAATGTGACCAGACAGGATAGAGCTACCATCTGAAAAAGACATGATAAATTTTGAGATGAAAGACCCCAGTGTCTACAACCTCTGGAAACTAGGATCATCTCTAAAGGGTCAGGACTATTTAAGGCCTAGACGGAACAGTCTGGTGCTAGAATTAAGTTAGAAAGAATCAAAATGGACCAGATAAAAAGAAATCATCTACTTCAAGCTCCTACCCAAGCAACAAGATACAGTGGCAATTCTCTCCCAAATTTTTAGTTCCAGTTTCATACTCATCTCATGCTTTCAGAAGCATCATAGTGTACTGAAAATTATACTAGAGACACAGATTCTGAAGATCCAATTTTGAATCTTTGCTCTAACACTTATTAGTTACATGACAAGAAGAAAATAATTCTCTCTGCATTTTCTTTATGTATAAAAAGGGAGATAATAATACTTGACTGCTTATCCACATAACAGAGTTATTTTGAAGAAAACACTTTTAACCTTAAAGCACTACATAAATGTGAGTTTATTAAGACCTGATCTCTGCTTATTGACCAAGTCTCAACCTGTTCTTCTCATTGATCCTGTCTGGATCCCTGTTTTTAATCTTGCCTTAACCTATACTGTTAGAAAAAACAATATAGATACAAAAAAGCTCATTTTCCCAATATATACACAAAATTTGCCACTCCCCCCCCAAAAAAAGACCCTTAGATTTCTAGGAAGAATTTGGATTTAATCTTTTCTGTCATATTGAAACAATAACCAATCGAATTTGTTAGGTTAAAAGCTATCCCTAAAACATTCCTTTGTCCATTAATTTTAAAAGTCCAAAAACACTTCCTTCTGAACACAATAATTAGATTATCTAAAGCTAAAATATTACCAAGAAACCTAACTTTTAAAGCCATCAAATATACCAATCAGTTAAATATGTGCAATGCCTACAAAGTAAAAAAAATTGGGTAGACTCAACCATTTTCAATAATAAATTCTTTAGAGAGCAAACTACTCGTTCTCAACAAACTCTCCTGGGGACTAGAATTCCCTTTTCAATATATAGGTTCTCCTGCAGCTGTAACTGTGTATTACTGAGTAGCAGAAAAACAAATCTCCAGAAGTGATGAGCTGAAAAAGAATATTTCATCCAAGAAAGCACAAAGTGAGTGCTAATAATATTAATTTGAAAAAGATAGCTCCTCTGCTTCAAAAGAAGCTAACGGAAAAATCTTCAGCAATTTCTGAAAAGACTCAACTAGATCAGCTGACTCTCTAGTGGTTTCTAATACATATGATCTGCCAAGTAGGTTCAACTAAAAATTCAATTTTATACTGAGGTTTATTAAGTCATTATTAAATTCATACATTTCAAATTAATAGTTTAAAGTTTTTCATGACAAATTCAACAAGTGAAATTAAATATTGTACATAGCAGTACAAAACTCTAACTTAGCAATATTAAAGCCCTCATCTTAGGTCACATAATATAATACTTTTTCTTCTATACTATTTGAAAAGATCAAATACCATCAGTTCTATAAATAACATTTTTAAAATCCATGCACATACCTAATAGTATATAATAACAATACAGTTAAATGCATTAAGTTCTGAGTTGTTCATACTCATTAAAGTACCTGTTAAAGACCCAAAAGACCCAGTTTGAATTATTCAAATTTTATACTGCATTTTTATATTCACTTCCCATAGAGTGAAGGGGGGGAGGAGGAAATAATCATTAAGTGCCTACTATGTGCTAGACACTATGCTAAGTGCTTCACAAATATTCTCTCATTTGATCCACACAACAACCCTGGGAGGTAGGTATTATTATCATTCACATTTTACATTTGAGGAAATTGAGACAAATAAGAGATGAAATGACTTCATCACGTTCACTTAGAAGTCAAGTCTTCCCAATTCCAGGTCCAGAACTCTATCCACTGACATGGAGGAAAAAAGTCAGAAAGTCCACTGAAAATCTGGAGACAAACATTTAAGGTAAAGGAGGAGTCCAAGAACCTATATGGAACTACTATTTCTTTCACTCCAAAGAACAGTGGCACAGATTCTCTCTTCTCCTGTTCTCTTCATCTCAAAACTTTTTTGATACAATTCCCTGCATTCTCCTTTCTCTCAATCTCTGATAAAAGGTGGCCCTTCTCCTTGCCAAAGCCAACTCTTCTTCTACAGATACCTGGGACACCATGCATTACCATCTTCTCCAAAATATTACAACCTCAATCATCTCTTCCACTCAAATTTTCAACTTCTCCCTATCTGCTGTTTCTTTCCCTCATGCCTTCAAACATGTCTGAGTTTCTCTCATCCTTAAAAAACCTTTACTAGCATCCTCTCAAAGCTACTGTCCTCCATCTTTCCTCCCTTTTCAGCCAAACTCCAAAAAACATTATTTACAGGAGCCAAGAAGGTAGAGTAAAAGCAGTGACTTACTGGAGCTCTCTGCCAAACCCTTCCAAATACCTGTAAAAAACAGCTCTAAACAAATTCTAAAGCAGCAGAATCCACAAAAAGACTGAGTAAAACAAATTTCTAGCCCAAGATAACCTGGATGGTTCATCAGAAAGGTATATTGCACCAGGCAGGGAGAGAAGCACAGATCGGCATGGGCGCACAGATCTCAGCAAACCTGGAGCAGGCCTCAGAGGACTGAATCACAGGCAGCTATGGCAGTTTCCAGACTTCTCAACTCATGAACGCCAAAGACAACTTAGAAGGTCAGTAGGAAAAGTCTGTGTCTGCGGTGAGAGAGAGAGAGAACCCAGCACCATTGTCCAAGTTTGGCCCCGGGGCAGCGGCTGCCTCCAGAGAATTCTGGCCCACAGACTGAGGAAGAATTGAGTGGCTGATCAGAGGGGGATTGCAGGGATCTCTCTGCTGGTGCAGGATTCTCTTGCTTTGCCCGTACCTGGATCTGGATCATAGTTCTGGGTGGTGGTCCTGGGGCAAGAAGGAGTGCTGGAGTGGGAGTTTGTAGCAGCTGTAGAGAGAAAATTCTCCTCACTGTTCCAAGACAGAAAACAGTGCTTATAGTCACTCATAGACCAGAGCACAGGCCAGGAAAGGAGTAAATGCCTCACCCTTGATCATAGCACCTTGGAAGAACTGAAAATTTTCAGGTCCCTAGAAGTATCTCTGAAAAAACAGCTACACAAAACCCCCGAAGCTTGAGACAGTACATTCTCTACAATGAAAGCAGACTCCTACCTTAACAAGGAGTTTATAACTCAAGTAATTGGCGGGAATCATGAACAAGCAGCACAAAGAGAGTCAGACCATAGAATCTTTCTTTGGTAACAAAAAGATCAAAACATACAACCAGAAGAAGACAACACAGTCAAAGCTCCTACATCCAAAGCCTCCAAGAAAAATATGAATTGGTCCCAGGCCATAGAAGAGCTCAAAAAGGATTTTGAAAAGCAAGTAAGACAAGTAGAGGAAAAACTGAGAGTAATGCAAGAAAATCATGAAAAACAAGTCAGAAACTTGCTAAAGGAGACCCAAAAAAATACTGAAGAAAATAACACCTTAAAAAATAGCCTAACCCAAATGGCAAAAGAGGTCCAAAAAAGCTAATGAGGAGAAGAATCCCTTAAAAAGAAAAACTGGCCAAATGGAAAAGGAAGTCCAAAAGATTACTGAAGAAAATACTTCCTTAAAAATTAGAATGGAACAATTGGAAGCTAGTGACTTTATGAGAAATCAAGACACTGTAAAACAAATTCAAAAGAATGAAAAAATAGAAAATAATGTGAAATATCTCATTGGAAAAACAAATGACCTGGAAAATAGACCCAGCAGAGAGAATTTAAAAATTATTGGACTATCTGAAAGCCATGATCAAAAAAGAGCCTAGACATTATCTTTCAAGAAATTATCAAGGAAAACTGCCCAGATATTTTAGAACCAGAGGGCAAAGTAGAAATTGAAAGAATCTATTGATCACTTCCTGAAAGAGATCCCCAAAGGAAAACTCCTAGGAATATTGTAGCCAAATTCAGAGTCCCCAGGTCAAGGGGAAAATATTGCAAGCAGCCAGAAAGAAACAATTCAAGTATTGTGGAAACACTATCAGGATAACACAAGATTTAGCAGCTTCTACATTAAGGGACAACAAGGCTTGTAATACAATATTCTGGAGAGTAAAGGAGATAGGATTACAACCAAGAATCACCTACCCAGCAAAACTGAGCATAATCTTTCAGGGGAAAAAAATGGACATTCAGTGAAATAGAGGACTTTCAAGCATTCTTGATGAAAAGATCAGAGCTGAATAGAAAATTTGACTTTCAGATTCAAGACTCAAGAGAAACATGAAGAGGGGAACAGGAAAGACAAATCACAAGAGACTTATTAAGGTTAAACTGTTTACATTCTGCATGGAAAGATATTTGTAACTCATGAGTCCTTTGTCAGTATTAGAGAAGTTGAAGGGAAAAAATTACATGTTTGTATGTATAGATAGATAGAGGGCACAGGGTGAGTTGAAGATGAAGGGGTGATATCTGGAGAATAAAATTAAGAGGTGAGAGGATTACACTGGGAGAAGGAGAAAGGGAGAGGTAGAATGGGGTAAATTATCTCACACAAAACAGACCAGAAAAGTTTATTACAGTGGAGAGGAAACGGGGGAAGGTGACAGGTAATGAGTGAATCTTATTCTCATCAGATTTGGCTTAAGGAGAGAATAACATACACAATCAATTGGGTATGGAAATCTATCTTACCCTATAGAAAACAGGGAGGGAAGGGGACAAGAGAGCAGGAGGATGACAGAGGGGAGGGCAGATTCGGGGAGGGGGTAATCCGAAGCAAATACTTCTGAGGAGGGACAGGGTCAAAAGAGAGAACAGAATTAATGGGGGGGTAGGATAGGATGAAGGGAAATATATTTAGTTTTTCACAACATGACTACCATGGAAGTGTTTTGCATGACTACATGTATAACCTGTATTGAGTTGTTTGCCTTCTCAATGAGGGTGGGTGGGCAGGGAGGAAGGGAGAAAATTTGGAACCCAAAATTTTTAAAAACAAAAGTTTAAAAAAATTGTTTTCATATACAACTGAGAAATAAGATACACAGGAAATGGGACACAGAAATCTGTCCTGCCCTACAGGAAAACTGAAAGGGAAGAGGACACAGCGGGGAGAGATAGAAGGGATGACAGATTAGGGCTATTCAGAATGCATGCCATCTTGGAGTGGGGGGAGGGACAAGATGGGGAGAAAATTTGGAACTCCAAATCTTGTGGAAGTGAATGTTGAAAACTAAAAATAAATTAATTAATTTTTATTTAAAAAAGACTATTTACAATTCCTATTTCCACTTCCTTTCTTTTCACTCCTTAACTGTTTGCAATCTGGTTTCTAAACTCATCATTCAACTAAGTTGAATTCACTACAAAGTTACTAATGATCTTATTTGTCAAATCAGATCTCAACTATCTTTCTCATTCTTCATCCTTCTCAATTCATCAGCTCTATTCCATGCTGGTGACCATCCTCTCTCCTGATTCTCCTCCTCACTGACTACTCCTCCTCTTTCCTTTGCTAGCTCATCATCTATATACAACCCCTAGCTGTGAGAGTTTCCAAAGATTTTGTCCTGGGTCCTCTGACTCTGTCTGTTCTTCACCCATCCCTTTCCACCGACCTTTCTACTCCCCCCTCTTTCCCCTGCTCCTTCTGCCTCCCTTCATTTCTCCACTTTTACTGTTGATGACCTCATAAATTCTCATGGATTTCATTATTATCTTTATGCCAATGAGCTAAACAATCCCTAATCTCTCCCCTGAGCTACAGAACTGCATTAACAGCTGCCTATTGGATATTTCAAACTGTATTTCCAACAGACATCTCAAACTCAGCAAGTTGGCTGGTCAGTCAACAAGAAGAAAGTCTAGTACAACTTGCCATTGTGTCTAAAGCTCTCCGACAAAATTTCAAACTCATACAAACTGCCAAAAATTCTCTCAAACTCAAAGTACACCACATATACCCAATTGTGGCCAGGATGCAACCAAAAGTTAACCAGACATTGGGGGCAATTCAAATAGAACTAAAAAAATTTCAATCAAGCATGAGTTGCTATAGAGACCTTACCTTTACACCTAGGAAGCTATAAAGACAAAACACTGTAAACTTGCTTAAGACATACTAAAATCTTTGGTGATGAAAGAGTTACTGACAATGAAGTAATGATCTTGAAGGTGGATAATACTAACAATAAAGTGAAACAAGGAAAAACATGAGGCAGGGGAAAGAATATTAAATTTGGGGGTCAAAGGATACAAGTTCAAATCCCAGTTTTACAACTTCTAACATGTATGATCCAGGACTAGTTACTTGGCTTCTCTAGGCCTCAGTTCTACCATTTGTTAAATGAGGGGTTAGACTAAGTAACCTAGAACATTCCTGCTAGTACTAAATCTATGATCTATCATCTACTATCAGCTATACTCTTTTTTCTGTGGAAAAAGTAAGCAAACTGGATGGGAGAAGCAGATATGGCATGAGCAACCAAACTAAGGAGTTACAGAAGAACTTCGAGGTCACAGATCATTCAATGTTAAGTAGAAAGAATGTTCAGAGATCATCTAGTCTACACTCTTGGTTTTTACCAATTAAGATTAGGTAGGTAAAATGTCTTGAAGAAAGTCATGCAATATAACTGTAGCAGAGAAAGCATTTCTTCTCAATTTTTGCCAGTTCTCTTTCCACTACCCCATATATTCTTTAAGGACCTTGGAGGAGTTAAGATTTTGTATTTAAAGGAAAGAAAACTTGCACTGCATTTATTTTTTTTAAAGAATTCCATGCCTTCAGACACATTTCACTAAATCATACTAGTCCCTCCCCTCCCAAACACACAAAAAAACTCAAATTAGTGAGACTTAAAATATTCATTAGTAACTATGACTTAAGCTAGCATATCCAGGATAACCATTTTGAAATTTTATCTCAATATGTCTGTTTATTTTCATAAAACTCTTTAGCTTACGGCATAAAAAAAACCCCACAATACATCAACTTTTGACCCAATAAAGTAAGTACCATAGGGTATACTTTTATCCTTACCATTGCTAGTTCTTCCTGTAATTCACTGAAACTTTTTTCATTACTCTGAAGTCTCTTTGAGAGGTCCATAATTACTTTCTTCTGTTCCTCGATCTCTTCATTTAGTTTCTTGTTTTTAGAGAAACACTCTCTTTCTAATCTGAAAAAGGAAAGTATCAAAGCAGGTTTTTCAAATATACTTTTGTCAATGGCTATTATACACCCTTAACAGAACTGACAGGTGTACTATATATCACGTTTTCATGCCATAAGGCATTTAAGGTTACCTTTCTTTTTTTTTTTAATAAAAAGGATTCTATACACTGAAATGAAAGATTTTAAAGAAATGGTACCACCCCTTATGTTATTATATGTTTGTACTGTGCCTGGGGTTATAAATAAAATAGATTTGGTGGTGCTGGTTAGGCCTCCAAATTATTTTTGATGGACACACCACATTAGCTTAGAAGCTTCTGTAAGATTGAGGAATTGTCTTACTTGACCATTTTCAAATAAAGTAAAAATAACAGAATTGTAGAATTCACACATAAGTACTCTCCATCCATACTAATTAAAAGAGGAAAATGGCACAGATAAGCAAAACGAAATTTACAATGAACTTTGGATTCCTTATACGATGTTGAGCCCAGAAGATTTACTGTCCTAATGCTGATATCATAGTTTATATATTTTATTTAAGCATACTCATGGTGAAAGGAGGGTGAGAAGTATACTGTGTGAAAGAGGAAATCCACTTTCAAATTTAAAATTTTATGAAGATCATCCATAAAATGTATCACATACATGCTAATAATAATTGTTTACTTATATATGCACATGTGTACATATATGTATGTGCCTGTGTGTATAATCTAGATTTTAGTGATTCCAGATACATGTAACAGAAATTCTGCAGCAGATCCCTAGTTTCATGGATCATAATATAATAGTGTTATAATAAGACAAAGAAAAATATATATTACTATATTAATAAAAAGCTACTCCCTAAATATCTTATTATATTTATCTTATTGCAAATGACATGATAAACATTTGCAAAAAACCCACTGAGAAGATACCTGAAATTTATGTACCAATAATTGTTACAAAGGGTGAGGAGGTACAGAAATTCTATAAAAAGGTTAGTAAGAGCCTATAAATTAAATCAACCTATATTTTAATACTCAGAGAACATCCTTAAAATCTTGTTAAAAAATGAAAGAAGTGAATTCTTTTATAGTCAAGTAATGATATAGAGTGCTATTGCTTAAGCAGAAGTCTGACCATGTTACTTGCCCTATTGCTACTTGAATAAAATATAGACTTCTGCAAGTTAAAGACCATCACAAACCGACTCCAATAAAATCAATCAGCACACATTTATTAAGCAATTCCTATGTTTGGGCACAATGTTAAGCACTAGGCATACAAAGAAAGACAAATAATCCATTCCAGCCTACTAGTTGGTGCTCACACATGAAATGCCATCTTTACATATGCCTATGATGCACTTCTTCCTCAACTCTACTCTGAATCCCTAGCTTCCTTTAAAACTTACTTCAAGAGCTACCTCTTAAAGGTGGCTTTACCTAATCCTTTCAGCTACTAGTCCACTCCTCCAATTGTTCTATATTTTCTTTATAGATATTTAATTTATTTTCATATGTACATGCTTTCCTACCTGACAAAACGTAAGCTCCTTGAGGCAACAAATTGTTTCATTTTTGTGTTTGTAGCCCTAGTCCCTGAAACAATGCTGGGAAGATACTAGGAGCTTAATAAATGCTTGTTGGTATCATGATGCCCTTAGGAGGTGAATGACAGAAAAAAAAATGTCCCTTATGTACCAAGAGATTCGTCACAACATTTTTTGTTTTTTTCTTTAATAATAAAAAAAATCTGAAAAACATAAGTCAAATAATTTGGAAATACTTGAGCAAACTGCATTGCATAAATGTTTAAATTATTACTATACCATTTAGAATAACGCACATGAAGAATTCAGAAAAACAAGGGAAGACTTAAACAAACAAATTTGGAGTAAAAAAAAGTCGAACAAGGAGGGCAATATTCAGAGTGGCTACTTAATATAAAAGCCGTAATGAATGAAATTAGGTATAGACTAATATTTCACATTATATACCAAGATAAGTTCCAAATGGATATATGAGTTTAGAGAAAGGTCATTTCATAATCAATTCAAAAAGCAAAGAATTACCTTTGGAACTATGAGTAGCAGAATTACTCATGATCAAAGAAAGAATAGAGAAGCTAACAAAATAAAACGGACAATTTTGATTGCATAAAATTTCAAAGGTTTTGCCCAAATAAAACCAATGCAGTCAAAATTAGAAGGGAAACAGATAAGTCGAAAAAGCTTTGCAGCAAGTTTCTCTAATAAGGGTCTCATTTGTAAAACATATAAGGAACTGACTCAAATTTATAAGAACAAGAGCCATTCCCCCACAGATAAATTGTCAAAAGGCTATTTTCTAGGGAAGAAATTCAAGCTAACAATAGTCATATTTTTAAATGCTTCTAATTGCTAATAATCAGAGAAACGCAAACTCAGAGGTTCTACCTCATATCCATTAGGTTGGGAAAGCAAACAACAAGTAAAATGACAAACTGGAGGGGCTGTGGGAAGGCAGACACATTAATGTCTTGCAGCATTGAACTGATCCAGTGAAAAGCAATTTGGAACTATGCCCCAAAAAGTCACTAAACTGTGCATGCCCTTTAGTTCAAGGATATAGTAGGCCTAACACCCTAAAGAGATCAGATAAAGAGAAAAAGGATACACATATGTACAAAAAATTTATACTGGCTCATTTTGTGGCAGCAAAGAACTGGAAACTGAGCTGGTGCCCAACAACTGTGGAACGGCTAGACAATTGTGGTATATGAATGTTACAGAATAATATTATGCTGGAATAATATTATGCTGACAGAAGAGATAGACCAAGGAAGACTTGGGAAAAAATATGTACAGTGAAGTGAAGAGAACCAGGAAAACAATTTATACAAGAACATGAGCACTGTAAAAGACAATTTTGAAAGACTTAAGTGTGCTGATCAATGTAGTAACCAACCACAATTCCAGAGGACCAATGACGAACAATACTAGCCTTCTCCTGAAAGAATAGTAATGGACTCAAGGTGCAATGAGACATATATTTTGGGCTATGGCCAACAAGAGAATTTTTTTTGCTCAACGATGCACTTTATTATTACGGTTTGGTTTTCTTTTCATTCAACTGGAGAGGGAGGTGAACTGGAATAGGAAGGTTAGAAATAAAGTATCTCCCTCTCTCCTCCCCCAAATGGGAAGAATACAGAAGAAAAACCAAAAGGGTTAACAAACAAGCAGGATGGTTTGAGATTTACTGTTAAATTTATTATATACTCAAAAAGAAATGCAATATTAAATATATATAAAAAACATACAATGTTATATTATCATATTATGTGTATATAGATAGAAATGTGTATATAGATAGACAGACAGACAGATAAATAAACCCCTGGCTTCTTACTAATAACAACACTTGAGAAAATGTTTTTCTCTGTCTTCTATATTGCCTCCCCATTTATCTGTGAGCTCCTTGAGAGCAGAGACTAGCTTTTGTCTTTCTTTGTAAACTCAGTGTTTAGCAAAGTGCATGACAAATAATAAGTGCTTAACAAATGCTTACTAACTGACTGCTCAGCATTGCATTGAAGTCATCAAGTATTAAATGTGTTATAACTTAATTTGGAAAAAAAAAAAAAGAAATGCAAGCTCTACATAATAGATTGACAGTTTCAAGTATAATCCTCTCCTATTCCGCAATGTATATATAAATGCTTATTTTACTTAGTGTTTCTTAAGTTCAAGATAAAAAATGAAATAATATGAAAAAATAGATATGAATGAATGAAAGAAAAGGCATATATTAAACATTATGTGTCAAGCACTGTGCTAAGAATTGGGATATAAATCTATGCAATTGAGACAGTCCATGCCACCAAAGAACTTAAAAAACAGGGGAAGACGACACATACAGAGAAGTGGTGGCCAAGAGAAACTTGTTGATACTACTGATTTTATTAGTTTTTTATCAGAGCCAGGGCTAGGCATGAAGATGGCTGAGGACTAGTGTGGTAGTTCTGGGTCCAGCCTCAGTATAGTGAATACTCACCAATAAGAAAGCCCAGAGCAAGAATTTTGGAGTTTCAGGTTGGAAACAAGCTAAAGTGTAGAAGCACATTCAAGGAATTCTATAACACATAGAATTCAGGTCAAATGAATAGCTGACACTAATTCCAGATGATACCACAATTTACTTAATAAGTATTTATTAAGAATCTAATATGTCTAAGGCATTATGATAAGGACTATATATACAAATACTAAATTTAAAAATAGTTCCTTCCCTCAAGAAACTTACATTCTTCCTACTGGAGAAACACAACATTTATACAAATAAATAAATATAATATAATTTGAAAAGGGAAAGAAAATGCTAACAACTAAGGGTATCAGAAAAGTCTTGCTATAGCAAGGTAGTATCTGAGGTAAGTCTTGAAGGAATCTAATGATTTAAAGATTTAGAAGTTAAGAGAGAGTACACTTCAGGAAAGCAATGAAGTTGTACAAAGGAAAAGAAAGGAGACAGAATACTCAATGTGGGGGACAGCAATTCTTTTGCCTAAGAGAAGGTCGAAAAAATCCTAAGAACACTTCTCTTTGGCTATTGACAAGTAATCGTAAAGTAGGCCTAAAATAGGTGAAAATGAGGAACATCAAGACCAGAAGTATAAACGTTCTCCACTGAATATATACACAGGATTTTATACTCACCCAGGCAAAATTTTCCTGCAAAATATTTGAGGCCTTGGCCTGAAGCACTAACTTCAATCCCTGTAATTCCTATTTTAGTAACAGAAAGAAAGCCCTTAACTTCACATCTATTTCCTTACACTTCCCAAAATCTTACCCTCTGAACCATGCCTTCTATCTCAAGTATAGTTGATTCTCATCATTTGCAGAGGTATGTTTATAAAGTTGACACAATATCGAATTAACAAATATTGAACCAATGCACCTAGGGGAAATATAAGGTTAGGTTCCTGCAAGCTTCTGGTCATAACATTAATTTCAGCACTTTCTAGAGCAACCTCACATACACATTGGCAAGTTTTGATGTACTATATTGTTGATTCATTAACATTGAATTTACAGCCAACAGTACTATCACTCATGCTGAAAGAAGCCTATCTAACACATTTATTTTTTCTGTGAGGCACAACAAAATCTTCCTGCACTGAGGAACACCAAATAACACTTCAGTATTATGCTTGGTGGTCATTTTAAACAGCAAAATCACCCACAAAAATGTGAAAAACATGGGACTAAACAGACATAAAAAGGACATATGTTCATAATGGAAGAGTTGCAACAAGAAGGCAGAGCATTGCCTTGTTCAAGCTCAACTGGGAAACATGCATGCCATGCCAAGCATGCCAAGCAACTCAAATTTTTTAATTCACTACACATGTCCATAATGATCACAAAAATCCTGTGAATAACTGATTTGGGGGGTTACAAATTTTAGCAAGCAGGCAAATTCTCAAATACAGAATCTGCTAATAATGATGATCAATTGTAACTTGGAATGAGGGTCAACCAATATAGAGCTTCAATTCCTCATCATATGTGTCAAAGAGAAACTTCAATTGTGGATTCCCTCACTTTTTGAGTAAATCCTGGATGAATATCCACATTATCCTAAGGAAAAGGAAAGAAGGAGATAGAATACTTCACGGATACTTAGCTAAATGCTTTTACTGAAGAGGTTTTCTTAAGCTGGATTTGAAGCTTTGTTTATCAGCACTTCAACTTCATCATCAAGTTCAATATCTTTGCAGTTTCTGCAAGCTATTTCTGCAGGTTGGCTTAGTAGTATCATAAGTCCTTTAATGGTAATCCTTTTCATTTTCTGCATGGAAACAGGTGGCTTTCTGCACTTTCTCTGCCATCCACAAGTGAGTCCAGTTCTTGGTTGTCTTCAGCACTTTTCCTCTGTTTTCCTTCAAATCATATTCATCCTCTTTCAAAGACCTGAAACTTTATGCAATTTGTGGCCCTTGATCTACCATTCAGTGATCTTCTTCAACTACTGTGCAGTTTTGACTTCAGTCACATGTATGATCTTCTTCAACTACTGTGCAGTTTTGACTTCAGTCACATGTATCTCCCTTATCCTTTCAGCATTCGATTATTTAGATAATCATCAATTAGGTCCACTCTCCACATTTATAAATTCTGTCAGTTTTCCTTGAAATTAAACTACAGTCATAACTAGAAATCCCGCCACCTGAAGTAAATTCAATTGAGACAGGGGGATAGAGGGAGGAGAGGTTCCTAGTGTATGACAACTTCTAAACTTCGTTAGAATATTCTGAAAATAGAGGCTATTTGTTCAACATGGAGAGATGCTGGAGTAAAGACTGTGAGTTAGACACTTGAACATCCTCCAGGAAAGGACTGACTGGCAATTCAATAAACGATACTGACAAATATCTAGACAGGCTGAAGTGAGCTTTAAAGGAGAGATGGATAAATGGACATAGCAGAAAGAGAGTTTGAAAGGGACAGTAAGGAACAAAGACTATGCAAATTGTTCCTCCTAGTACTATGTGTCAGAGGATGTAAGAGAAGAATAGTCAGCCTTGGAAGTACGTTATCCTGAGAAGAAATCTAGGTTTCATTGAGCACCAAAGGATGAGAAATGCTCTAGAATGAAGAATTCCAAAAGGAGGTGGGGGTGGGGGAGTCCCTAGGATATGGTGTAAAACAAAGACAGAGGAGGATAAGGACTGAATAGGAATGAGGGCACGGGGAGAGGTAGCAGGGGAAAAGAGTTTTAACCTAGGCAGAAAGCAAATCTGAATCACAAAGATTAAGAGAACATGAGGTAGGCATTTGCTGGTCATCAAGCATGAGAAGTATCAATTATAGAGAAATTAAATCATCTCCAAGGTTTGAATTAGAAATGTGCTAAGTGTCTGCAGAGACTGACTCTGAGGTGGCATGCATTTCAGTTAATTTCACAGAGTAGGGAGGTTTTTCAGTTGGCTATTTGTTGAATGTGAAAAATACCAACTGTCATAATCAGCAAATATGTGTTGAGGAGTTAGTCTGTGCTAGGAAAGCTAAGGGGGCAATATGACACACTATCTACAGTGTAGACTCTATACCCTCAATGAACTTACAGGTGGGAAATGGTGACAAATATACACCACGTTTGCTGCTGGTCTTGTGCAGATGACCTGAGTGAAGTGGTTCCACAGACCAGCCGGAATGATAAGGGCAGTGTGCACTAGTAGCAAAGAGGCCCTTGGACAAGTAATGACCACTGGCATCTTGGGGTTGGCAGCTCAAACTAGGCAGATCAGCATAGTTGGTCTTCTAAATGGGAGAGGGAGAAAATACATACCACATCAGAGAGTAATACCTAGCGCAATGCTGCCAACTGCCCAGTGCTACTTCTGGTTTAGGTCATTTGTGCCATTTCTTATAGCTAAGCATCATTCTACATGCACCCAAGCCCTAGAATAAACGCGTGCCTGCTCTTAAAAAACTTATTTTTGGCTTGTACTTTAGATTGTTAGCCAAAACTGGATGGCAATATAACTTCTCCAGCAACCCACTGTACTGCATGATAATCTCCTCAAAGACCTGAATCAGCAGCTTCCTACTACAGTTCTCTTATGATGTGTGAAGAGCCCAGTAACTAGCTTTTCTTCTCAAAGTGGCATTAGGATCACTGACCTTGATCAACAATGACTGTCTAATGTTAAAACATATTTATTTCCTTTCCATTAGGAAATGGCAAGATTTGAAAGTTAAAAGTTAGATATGCCATTAGTTGTGATATTATATAGTTTTAATTGTTTTTTAAAGAGAATCACAGAATCTCAGCATTGCAAAGATCTTCAGAAGTTATATAATTCGACCTGTACCTGAACAATAACGCCTGCTACCACATACATCTGAAATGATCGTCCAACCTTTGCTTAGAACCCAGCAGCCAGAGGGAGCTCACTAACTCCCAAAGTAGCCTATTCCACTTTTTGATAGTTGTATTTTTTTAATTTCTCTTACATCAAACCTAAATTTGTAATTTTACAACTTCTGCCTATTGGTCTGAGATCTGACTTCTGAGGCCAACCAAAACAAATCTAACCCACCTTCCATGACACAATCCTTCAAATACTTGAAGGATATCACAGACCTGCCAAGATTTCCCTTCTTCATACTCTATCCTTCATACTTCATTCCTTTGTCTGTATTCATAAGTTATGAACTTAAAGTCCTTCAAATTCTGATTACCCAACTCAGAGCAAAGTAAAATTTGTCAGTGTGTAGATTTGTTTTGCCCAGACCGAATACAATATTCCAGATGTGGTCTGAGAAGGGAAGGGTGCAGTGGCACTAAAAACTCTCATCCAGTGGACACCAAGCCTCTCTTCACTCATCCTAACGACACATTAGCTTTTTTGGCTGCCATACACATGTTAGCTACTAAATTATGAGATTGTAGTCCACTAAGTGCCAAATTCTTTTTCATACAAATTGCTATTTAGCCATGCTTCCCTAATCCTGCGAATGTAAAGTTGATATTTTTAACCCAAATCTAAGACTTCGTACTTATTAAAACTCATCTCATTTGACTCATCCCAGTGTTCTCACCTGTCAAAATCTTTCTTGGATTCTGACACTGCCATCTTTGGAGTTAACTATACTGCCCATCTTTGTGATCTCTGCAAATCTTTTAAAAAGCAATGTCCATGAGTCATAACTGCTAATAATGTTAAATGGAACAGAGACATGAAAACACTATAAGGTACTCCATTGAAGATGTGCTTATGAGCTGATGTCAAACCATTAATGAGTATTCTTTGGATCTAGTCATTCAACCAATTTTAAATCCAGCTAGTTGTAACGTCATTTTACCCATATCTCTCCATCATGTCCACAAGAATACTAATGAACGACTTAAATTGGATCTACAATCTTCCCATGACCTAACAAAAGTCTAGTAACAACATCCAAAACAAAAGAAAAATACATAATATTAATCTAGAATAACTTATTCTAGAAGAAGCTGTGTTGGTTCTCTACTACAACTTCCTTTTTAGATGTTCTATAACTATCACATTAATCCTGGAACTAGACCATTAATCAAAGTCAAGCTCATAGTCCTATGGTCCATTAATTTCCCTTTTTTTGAAAATCAGGATCTCTGTCCTTCTCTGATCCCTCCCATACTCTACCATCTCTGAAGGATTACTAGCTATGGTTCAGCACTTACAACTGCCAGATCTATCAGTATCTTAGGATGTGGTTCATTTGGTCCAGGGGACTTGAAATGACCAAAAGCAGCTAAGTATTCTGTTTCTTGACTATCCTCTTAGTTAACACAAATATAAATTGCCTATTTGCCATCTCTGTCTTTCTCCAAAGTCAAAATCATTCTCAATGTCAGAGAAAAGAGAAGTAAAACAGTAATAGCATAGCTCTGTCTTCTATACCTCAGCATTTATCATCCTTCCCACCCTAGGTAATAATCACACACTTTCTCTTTTCCTGAACATGGATTTTAAAGGGTTTTTTCCTCATCCTTAGCTTTCTTTGCATTTCTAACACTATTCTCACAAGACGGCACTATATTTTTGTAGTCATCTTCTGTTATCTGAGATTGCATCCATTTCCTTTAAATTCAGCTGAGCAAGTTGGGTTGTAAGTTGCTTGTGGCACCACACAGTTAGTTGCTTGTGACAACTCCCATTTTTTTCCTGCTCAAAAGAATTTCTATTCCTTACAGCTACAGAATGCCATTCTTGAGGGATTACTCCCACCCTGAGCTGACTTCCTCTGCCAGAATTTGGGCCATGGGATCCTACACATCCTTTCACTGAGCCCTTTGAAATCTGCTCTCCCACATGTGCATTAGAATATACCCAGATTTCCTCTCCTTCCATATTAAAATTGTAGGGGTTAGATTATGTGCCTAAATTCAAGAAAAAAAATCATATAAAAGTATATTTCAGTGTTTTATGATAAGCATGAACAAAAAGAATTACCATGTTTTAACTATAACTTGTGCACCAAACTCAGCTACAGAAAATGAGAAAGGGTAGACATTCTATGAGGAACTCAATAAAACTTCCAAAATAAATCAGAATATATTTTAATGCTTTTGCCACCAATACAAACATAAACATAGTGGAAGATGCCAAAAAATGCTGGAAAATATTACTCAGGATTAAGAAATAAAAGAGGCATATAGTCTATACTAAAGTCTCTTGATGATCATGATAAATGCTAAAAAGAATTTCAAAAGGACCTAGAAATGGTGAACAATGAATAATATTACACACAAAAAGGAAACTGACTGTCTCTTAACACAGAAAAAATAATAGATTTCTGATACGGGATCCATTTCCAAATCAGACAGCTGCGTAAATTTATTCCATTAACATATTAAAGCTAAGTTCAATATCAACAGCAAACTAGAAGAACAAATAAGAATAAAAAGAAAATGTATCGTGCACCTAAAATAGCTCCAACCTGATATATTTTGAACAAGTTTTTAACAACTTCAGTGATAACTGAATAAAAGACATTGATATAAGCAATCATCATTTCCTCAGTTCATTCAAGAAGTATAGAGGAATCAACAGTATAATGAAGACAAAAGAACCCTGAAAACACCAAATGCTTAATTCTTGCTTTCAAGTATTCGAAACTTCAATATAGAATATGAACTCACCTGCAAAATCTTACAGAGACAGTAGTCTAAGATTATGAACAGTATTACATCATAAGACAGTAACAAAAATGAATTTGCATGATACTTTTCATGACAACCAATTGAGACCATCCTCAAAGCACTTAAAGATGAAAACTGAAGTTGAAAAAATGGAAAAAATCAGTCAACACTTCTATAGCAAACTTCTTCAGGAATTTTGGGATTTTAATATCACTATATTTGAATTCTAAATTCATACTCTCAAGATGCTACATCAATGGTGTGAAACTCAGAAAGGAAGTCATTAAATCATATATGTAGGTCCCTGCTGTCTTAAAATTGACTTAGAAAACCACACATTAATATTGTATTTTTACTTCTTTCGTAAATATTTCCCAATTACATTTTAATCTGGTTAGGGACACACTCTGGAGTGTTGCAGACCGTAACATGACCCATTGAGTTTTTGATTCCTCCATGCTACATGCAAAAACAGAAATGGCACTCTTAAAGAAAGGAAAGAATAAAAGAGTAACTATATCAAACCATGTACATATGACAGAGATCTGAGTTGAAGGTGACACAGTTTTGAGGGCAGTGAGTAACTGATTCTTAATATATATCAAAGAGGGGAAGATATTCCAAAATGGGGAAAATAATGAATCAAACATAGAATTAAAATGAAATATAGCCAGACACTAATAATTAGTAACCTATATCGATACTTTCTCAACTCTACAAACTGTTTATAAGGATCATTTACACTTAGATCAATGATATCCTTGGTGAAAATATGAGAAAGGAAGAGCTAGGCACTTGAGAATAATATGATAACAGAAGAATACATCTTTCCAGTTACATAAATATCTTTTAAAATGCAGCTAATATAATATTCCAGTATGTTCACAGAATATAAAAATGAATTATTCTAGAAGAGCAAAACAAAAAAATAAAAACACTTTCAACAAGATGTCTACCCTACATATTTTGTATAATCATACAAAAGTTTTTGATAACAACAAGAATAAATTTCCTCAATTTTCAGATATTAATATCAAGCAAGACATAAAACAAGGATAGGTATGTTCACCAAATATGTTTGCCAATATCAAGAAGGACATTCAATGCAAAATCAAAATGCCTTAAAAATAGTGAACTACTTGAAAGAATTAAATCTAACAATATGGAAAAAATCAAGCTGATTAAGAATGCTTGTCAGCTAAGCTGCCGGTCAGCAAACTATAGTCTGAGGACCAAATCCTGACCACCATCTGTTTCTGCACTGCCCACGAGCTAAGAAAGGTTTTTGTATCTAAAAATGTAAAAAAAAAAATTCTTAGTTCACAGGCCATACAAAAATAGGCAGCAGGCAGGATTTGGTGCATGAGCCATAGTTTGCCAATTCCTGGTCTAGAATAAGATATGAGCTTGAATTTAAAATCTCATTGAGTTGGTCCAGCAGCTCATGTTTGGGCAGACAATGCAGATGAGCAATGAGCAGAGCAAAGAACAAAATAGAAGGAAGTGAGCTGAATTGCATCTGAAGAACTATACAGTACTTACGATGACTCCAAGTTTCTCCCCGAAACAAAAATCCAGCTTTTTAACATGAACATTCTTCCTTTGATATTACAAATCTCTGAAATGAGTTGTGTGCAGCATAAGAGCAACAACAACTTCATCAAAAGAAATCATAAAAAAGATAAGACCTATGACTGTAAACAGAGCTGAGTTAGTAATACAGTAAGAGCAAGGGATAACAACAGATAGACAGCCCCCATGCTATGCTGGCATCACACATGTTCAGAGACGTAGAGGAAAGCTTCATGTACACTGGGTAGGAACCCTGCTGAAGATTTATAGAATGGCAGGTACAAGAGTCACACAAGAGTAGAAGATTACGAATGGATTATAATGTATACACCTGAAACAAGTAACTATAGTGATATGCTGACAGATTCATAAAAAAGTTGACCAGGAAAACAGATTATGAGGTAAGCAAAATTAAGAATCAAATGCAAAGAGAAGAACAGTGTTCCATAAAAAAAAGAGTGCAACTTACTGGGGAAGAAATACATTTAAGTAAAATAGTTAAAAAACTGCTTAATAATAATAACATATAATTATAATAAAAGCTAGCATTTATAGAAAGCCTACTATGTGCCACAACAACCCAAAGCTCACAACAACCCTAGGGAGGTAGGGGCTATTACTATTCCTCATTTTACAAATAAGGAAACAGACAAACAGAGGGTAAGTGGCTTGCCCAAGATCACACAGCTAGGAAGGACCCAAGGTCATGCTTGAACTTAGGTCTTCCAAACTCCACGCCAAGCACTTTATCTACTAAGCCACCTAACAACTGAAAACAGTATAGCAGTTTGGTGGAAAATGGCATTAGACCAGACTAGAAATTCCAAAAAGGTAAAATCTAATATTGAGATAAATCTAAACAGTTTTTAATTATACTCTCAATAATTTAGAAGAAAATATAAAGTTCTATCTTTTCCAAATCCTGATAGTAGAAAATTTCTTAATTCTCAGGGAGAAAATACAGTGAAAAAGGCTATGACTTGGGGAATACCCATGGATGTTAAGGAGAAGAAAATCACTAAAGGAGACTAAGAAATCAAACAAATAAGAGGAAAAACTAGTGCCATGTAGCACAAATGAGGAGACAGTATCCAGAAGGAGAGAGCAGCCAATAGTATTAAACATTACAGAAAAGACAATGAAGAATAGGAATAAGAAAAAGGTTATGGGATTTACAATTAAGATCTTAAAAAGAACAGTTTTAATAAAGTGATACACTTGGCAATGAGATTGCTTAAAGATAGCAATAGCACCATAATATTTATTATATTAGCAATCTCAGCATCAGGGAATAACAGTTGAGAATGACTGTTCTTAAGGATTATGGAAGTCAAATATACTACTTAAAGTAAGCTTCAACAGCATTTTATTTCCATCCACGATCAATTTTTGGTAGTCCAGCAAGAGTTTAATGGCAAAGTGGTACTTTTCTGCAGGGATACCCAATGTAATTAACAGGATACACCAAAAAATGAGCTCGAAGCTTAAAATTACATTTTGACTAGATGATATATGATACTCTGAACATCAAAAAATAATAATAATAATAACACAGTAGAAGTAGGTAGTAAGCTAAGCGTTTGGTTTATACAATCTTTTACTCTCATTAATGAGAACACTGTCAGAAAACAATTACACAATCAGACTTCTGCATGTTTCATAAAATCTTTATAACAATCTAGAAAATGTTACTGTAAAATAACTTACATTTTTAGTTTTGCAAAGGTCTCTTGTGAATTATGTTTTTCTCGCTCATATGCACTTTCAACTTCTTTGAACTCATTCTTGATCATTTCCAAATCAGCCACAGCTTCTGCTTGGCTCACCTTTTCTACTTGCAAGGCTCCTTCGAGATCTCGAATTCTTAACTACCAGGTGACAAAAAAAGCAATTAAAGCAAGCTGAGAAAAGCTATAATCAAACTTAAATCGAGTAGAATACTTTGTCAACAGTAAGTCATTATTCATTCAAACACACCTTGCTTGCCGCTTTGTTTTCTAAAGGAAAAGCAAGCAAAAAATAGCTTTTCTTTCAATTCTATCTGTATTGGGTTTAATGTTATTGTTACTAGCATTATTGGTAATAATGAAGGTAACAGTAAAAATAAAGAGGAGGAATTAATGGCAGTACAAAGAAGTGAAAGGCTAGGGTCATAACAGTCTGACAGGCTTTAATATTAATGTATTAATCCATTCTAATATTTCTCTTCTACATCATGAAATTATAAAGTAGTTTGTCAATGAAGAAATGACAGTATCTATCTTACAAACACTTTAGGAAATTTCTGCAGTTGACTGAAAAGATCTCTCTTTTTTTTTTTGTAGTAAGGCAACTGGGGTTAAGTGACTTGCCCAGGGTCACACAGCTAGTAAGTGTGAAGTGTTTGGTCTGAGGCCACTTTTGAACTCAGGTCCTCCTGACTTCAGTGCTGGTGCTCTATCCACTGCGCCACCTAGCTGCCCCTCATCTCTTATGTTTTAAAGGCATTACTTTGCAATTGTAAAATTTTTCAATTTAAAAACAAGTTGCTAAAAAAAATTTAAAGTAACTATTTTAAATCATTATAAAAATATTCCAAAGCTGAATAAAGGATCAGGAAAAAGAAATACTGGTTCAATTTGTAGGAGATTTTCCATTTTGATTTTGTTAACGTTAACAATAATTTTCCTTCATTTTTACTGCTTTCTTTTAAACCAGTCTAATCCTATAAAATCAAAATAGAATATTAGAAAATATTTTCTCCTGGAAATATCATTGTATTGTAAAGTTATTCTTAATTATAAAGGGGAACTATCAAGTTGAAAAATTAAATTGAAAAAGTCTTTTTTTAACTACCAGTACTTCAACCAAGTCATGTTTCACTTACTAATTTTCATATACAAACTTCAAATATAACAGATCGTTTTAACAAATATACTTAATAACCAATTACAGAATTAAGATTTTTCATATTATCATTTAAATGTGGCAGTCTCATTTGCTTGCCCCAAAAAAATGAGATTTTTTTAAATCTAAAAAAACTGTTACGTCCCTAGAAAATACATTTGTAGTATTAAGAGAATAATGGATAAATTGTTAACTTTTTGCCTTTTTCTCTGCTGTAGCAATGAACTGGAAAATAGCTACAATCCCTTAAACTTGAGCAGCCAACACATAATCTGTTTCCTAATATTAAGGACTTAATACTCATAATCACAATGATACACTGCGACTTTGATAGGAACCACAATTTTGAATTAACTGAATTTCCATGTATTTCTGTCATAATTCTGTATTAACTTTGATAGTCATCATTTTTTTAAAAACTGTTTAAACTTTTTACTTAAAGGAGAATACCAAAGAATTTTAAATAATTTGAAAACTATCAAACATATATGGAGGCATATATATACATATACATTTCACAAAAGAAAATTGCAACTACATTACAAATACATTATTAAATGAAAATACATAATTGTTCATGTGGTATACTGGTATGCTTTCATTAAGGAATTACTCAATTTTCATGGAAGAATATTATTTTTCTATTAGACTTGAAAATAACTTTGAAATCCTTATTGTACTTTGCCAGCTCAAATACTTTTTTGTCATCTTAATAGTTCTTAATATCTTGTTTGATTTTGGAAACAGAGAAAGTAGATGATTAAAGTAGCATTTTTAAACTTGCTAGAGCTACTAAGATTAATTTTCCTCCTGGAAATAAATACATTTCCTTATATTATGTTTCATTCAGTTCTAATGTCAGCATTCAAAAATAATGATTGACATAATACATATTTTTCCCATAATTCCTATTCCAATATGTTCTCCAGGTATGAAGGTGCCCCTGGGTTTGAGAAATCTAAAACAACAGAATTAAAACTTCTCAAGTTCTGCCACGCTGAAAAGACTTAAAAGTAGAGGTCCTAGAAATAGACTGAGTCTGCTATCTACAAAGGAACTTAGATAAATACGTATATATTTATCATCAGGATGTTGGCCTTTTGGTGATGAATTTATTGGCCATGTTAAACCTGAAAAACATGGATGTGTATGTAATCTTATAAACTTAGGAGTTTGGCTAGTAATGCTGTTCACACAACCCACCATGACAGCCCATATAAAAAATAAACAAAGAAATACTCCCCCCTTCATTTCCAATGTGATCTTAATGAAATGGCAGAAAAGGAGGCAGAGAGTGTAAGAGTCACAATTTTTAGATCAACTATAAACATTAACTTTACTATATTATATATACTTGAAGTATACTTGAAATGTGATATCCTTGTTCTGTGCAAATAAATAAAGTATTGAAAAAATTGGACAAAAACAATATTGCTACTCTCTAGATGGATTAAAATAAAAGACAAAATGAAGTTCAAACTAAATTGAATGATACAACATAAGTATTCCTTGGAGAAGAAAACAAAGATACTAGCGGTTTTGGTTTCACCATTCATATCCAACAAGAAACATCATGTCATGGACACTGGGTCATTTTCTCTTATAAAACTTGGGAGTGAAGGAAAAGAAGAAAAAAAGACTAACCTAAAGATAATTAAAGTTTAAATATCAACATCTGTTACAGAGGATGAAGAAACAGAAAAATTATAAAAATGTGACAAGATTGTTCAAAATAAGTGGGAAAATAAGCATGGCTCCAAAGAAGATATTTGTGAAGAAACTACTTTGCAAAGGTCGTTCCACAGACGTGGAACATTTCATATATTTTCAGACCTTTTGTATGTATTGATTGGTTTCTTTAACTTTTTTCTCTTCTTACTCTTTTTATTCCCTTAGAAAATATTATTTGTTATGCAGAATGGCTCCCTGGGAGGGGAAAGAGAAAGTGGGAGAAATTTGGGTAATGTAAAAGTAAAAGATATTAATAAAAATTATTTTTTAAAAAAAGACAAAAGACATCAGGATTCCCCGGTAGTGTGGTAATAGCAAGGCATGACAGATGATGAACTTAAGTCAGGCAATAGTACATATTCATTGCAAAAAGATCTATAGGAAAAAATACAGGTCAATTGCTGGATTCTTATTGGAGAATCTAGGGAAGAAACTAGACGAGATACACAAGACAGGAAAGTATAGATAAACTGCAATTTATGCCAATGGAAGGAATACCTATGTAGATGAGATCAGAGATTCAATGAAGGGTTAAAGCATTATACATTCAGAAGTAATGTAATCTTAAACTTAATGCTCAGACATAAATATTCACAAAAGAAATTTTCATATTATCAGAAAGCAGTATTAGCTATTTAACATCATTAATAATAACTACTTAGGAGGCTAATCTATAGGCAATAGGCAAGTAACAAAAGATATTTTAGTTTTAATTCCACAAGCAAAGCTATACATTACAAATATTACATTTATAAGGTTTTAAGATTTAATACAGAAGCACTAAATTGAAAAAGATGTTAATAAAATCAAGGGACAGTCTTTTCCCTAAAAATCTGATTTCTTCTCCTAAGTCGGAAAACCTAATAGCCTCTCAGACAACTCCCAGAGTAACATAAAACTACTTGGGAAAATGAGATCACTAGATATACAGATGTACTAAACCAAGGGACTACATGGCTTAGTCTGTATAACAGTACAGTGACTAGAGTTACGGCCTTGGAGTCATGAAGACTTGGGTCTGAATATTGTCTTTGACACTTACTAGTTGTGCAACCATGAGCCAGTTATCTAAACTCAGTGAGTCTCGGCTTCGTTATTTGTAAAATGGGAATGAAAATCGCACTAATTACTCAAGATTGTTGTTATGAAAACAAATGATATAACATGGGTGAAAAACTTTGCAAACTTTCAAGAATTAAAAGAATGTTTACAACATGACTAATGTGAAAATTTTTTAAAAGTAAAAAAAAAAAAAAAGAATTATAAGAATGTCAGTTGTCATTGTTCATCCTTGACCTCTCTATAGCCTTTGATACTGTTGATCACCCTGCGCTCCTTCTAGGCTTTAGGGCCCCACTCTCTCCTGGTTCTCTTTTCACTAATATGACCACACCTTTTCAGTCTTCTTTGCTATATCCTCTTCCAGATCATGCCCTGTAACTGCAGGTGTCCTCAGGATTCTGTCCTGAGCTCTCTTCACTTCTCCCCTATATTAATTCACTTGGTGATCTCATCAGCACCCAGAGATTTAAATACCATCTTTATGCTGATAACTTTTAAATCTACCTCTCAAGCCCCAACCTCTCAGCTGACCTCCAGCTCACATCTCCAACTTCCTTTCAGACATCTCAGACTGGATGACCAGTAGGCAACCTTAAACTAAACAAGTTCAAAACAGAACTCATCTTTCCCACTAAAACTTTCCCCGCTCTGACCTCCCCTATTACAATAGAGGGTAACACCATATTCTTAGTCGCCAGGCTCACAACTTAGGCGTTATCATTGTCTTCTCACTATGTCTATATCCCTATATCCATTCTGTTAACAAGGCCAGCTGATTTCACCTTTGCAATATCTCTAAAATATTACTCTAACAATGCCATCTCTCTAGTGCAGGCCCTCAACATCCCACCCCTGAAACACTGCAAAAGTCTGCCATTGTATATACCTGTCTCAAATCCTCTCCCCATTCCAATCTATCCTCCATTCAGACACCAAAGTGATTTTCCTAAAGGGCAGGTCCAACTAGGTCACACACTGCCTCCCTCCCATTCAATAAACTCCAGTAGACCCTATTGCCACCAGGATCAAATACAAAATCCTCTGACATTCAAAGCCCTCCATACTCTAAGTCCTTCCTACCTTTGCAATCTTCTCACAACTTAATACTCACCACATACTCTTTGATCTGGGGAAGCTAGCCTCCCACTATTCCATGAAAAAGTCACTCCATCTCTTGACTTTGAGCATTTTCTCTTGCAGTCTTATTATATAACTTGTTTTTCAAAGATTTGTTTGCACATTAGATTATAAGTTCCTTGATTGATTGGTTACAAACAGTAACACCTAGAGGACCTTATCATATGCACAGAATTTCACTTTCATTTATATCTTCCATAGGCGGTACAAATGATAGCAGTGAACAACTGTGAAGATACATCTCATGTTTTTAATCCTCACTTGATATTAATAGTAATGGAGCCTCTCTACAAGTTATTTTTGTGGTTTTGTTTCTCCACAAACTTTGTATGATCTTCTCATAGTCATGAGATGTTCCTGGTTAGAAAAGAGCTATTAAGCCTGCATTCTGAAGTAGAGTCAATATTTTTTATAAATACTATCTATTATTGGAACAAATATAAACAACTTGTAATTTCTACACATTCCAGCAAATGTATGATTGTAAAAATGTTTATTGTAGAAAATAATTTACAAATGTCAGGCTGCTCTAAATATTTACATCATTTATACTATTGACAACAAAGATCTCAATGAACAGATGCAAACCTGATCTCACAGATGTTCTAAAGATAAAATGCATAGCTGACATGGTTCTGGAAGAGCATATGTTATTCCAAAAAACAATATAGGTGAAAAAGAAAATGATGGATTTGTATATTAATAAGATATATTCATGAGTTTATTTGGGAATGAGAATGGGGAAATATGATGGAGATTATTTGGATGAAGGCCATCAGAAGCAAAAACAAAAGCAATATTGAAACTATACAAAAGATCACAGGGCCAGAAAGAAGAAAAAGATAAATTCAGGAAAGAGAATACCAAGCCAGGCAAGGATTCATAATTCAGTAATGATGAGTGTCTTCAGTTTTCTAGGCAAATGCTGGAGCTCTTTCTCTGCTGAAAACAGAGCCACTAATAATTTCTTGACTTCTCTTTTTTTTAATTTTTTATTAATTTATTTTGATTTATCAACAATCACTTCCATATGCTTTTGAGTTTAAAAATTTTTCTCCTCCTTCCTCCCCACCACCCTCCCCAAGGCGGCGCATAATCTCATATAGGCTATACATATACATTCCTATTAAACCTATTTTCACATTAATGATGTTGTAAGTAAAAATTGGAACCAATAAGAGGAACCACCAAAAAGAGGAAACAAAACTCAACAGAAAAGAAAAAAAAATAGCAATTCAAATTCCCTAGTTGTTTCTTTGGATGTGGATAGCATTTTCTATCACGAGGCCTTTGGAGATGTCTTAGATCTTTGTATTGCTGGGAAGGGTTGTTTATCAATATTAGTCATCGCACAACGTGGCTGTTCTTGTGTACAACACTCTCTTGGTTCTGCTCACTTCACTCAGCATCAGTCCATACAGGTCTTTCCAGGTTTTTCTGAAGTCAGCCTGTTCATCACTTCTTATAGCACAATAGTATTCCATTACATTCATATACCACAACTTCCTCAGCCATTCCCCAATTGATGGGCATCCTCTCAATTTCCAATTCTTTGCCACCACAAAAAGAGCTGCTATGAATATTTTTGTACACGTGGGTCCTTTTCCCATTTGTATGATCTCTTTGGGATATAGACCTAGAAGTGCTATTGCTGGGTCAAAGGGTATGCACATTTTTATAGCCCTTAGGGCATAGTTCCAAATTGCTCTCCAAAATGGTTGGATCATTTCACAACTCCATCAACAATGCATTAGTGTTCCAATTTTCCCACATCTTCTCCAACATTTATCCTGTTTGGTCATGTTAGCCAATCTGATAGGTGTAGCGTGGCA
The DNA here is from genome assembly GCF_900497805.2 of Vombatus ursinus. NCBI lineage: Eukaryota > Metazoa > Chordata > Mammalia > Diprotodontia > Vombatidae > Vombatus > Vombatus ursinus. The sequence goes on from NW_020954548.1 coordinate 14,181,065, forward strand.
CCTCAGAGTTGTTTTGATTTGCATTTCTCTAATCAATAGTGATTTAGAGCATTTTTTCATATGACCATAGATGGCTTTAATTTCTTCATCTGAGAACTGCCTGTTCATATCCTTTGACCATTTATCAATTGGGGAATAACTTGTATTCTTATAGATTTGACCCAATTCTCTATATATTTTAGAAATGAGGCCCTTATCAGAGACACTGGTTGTAAAAATTCTTTCCCAATTTTCTACCTTCCTTCTAATCTTAGTTGCATTGGCTTTGTGCAAAAACTTTTCAAATTAATGTAATCAAAGTTATCCATTTTGTTTTTCATAATGTTCTCTATCTCCTGTTTAGTCATAAATTCTTCTGTTCTCCATAGGTCTGATAGGTAAACTATTCCTTGCTCTTCCAGTTTGCTTACAGTATTAGCCTTTATATCTAAATCATGAACCCATTTTGACTTTATCTTGGTATATGGTGTGAGATTTTGGTCTATGCCGAGTTTCTGCCATACTCTTTTCCAGTTTTTCCAGCAGTTTTTTTCAAAGAGTGGGTTCTTATCCCAGAAGCTGGGGTCTTTGGGTTTATCAAATAATAGATTACTATAGTCATTGACTACTGTGTTTTGCATATTTAACCTATTCCACTGATCCACCACTCTATTTCTTAGCCAGTACCAAGCAGTTTTGATGATTGCTGCTTTGTAATACAATTTAAGATCTGGAACAGCTAGGCCACCTTCCCCTGCATTTCTTTTCATTAGTTCCCTTCATATTCTGGACCTTTTGTTCTTCCAAATGAATCTTGTTATTATTTTTTCTAACTCTATAAAATATTTTTTGGTAGTTTGATTGGTATGGCACTGAATAAATTACCTTAGGTAGAACTGTAATTTTTGTTAAATTAACTCACCTACCCATGAGCAACTGATGTTTTTCCAGTTATTTAGATCTGACTTTATTTGCATGAAAAGTGTTTTGTAATTGTGTTCATAGAGTTCCTGGGTTTTGGGAGGTAGACTCCTAAATATTTTATAATGTCTACAGTAAGTTTAAATGGAATTTCTCTTTCTATCTCTTGCTGTTGCGCTTTGCTGGTAATATATAAAAATGCCAATAACTTATGTGGGTTTATTTTATAGCCTGCAACTTTGCTAAAGTTGTTTATTATTTCAAGTAGTTTTTTACTTGATTCTCTAGGATTCTCTAAGTATATCATCATATCATCTGCAAAGAGTGACAGCTTTGTTTCTTCTTTGCCTATTCCAATACCTTCAATTTCTTTTTCTTCTCTTATTGCTAAAAGCTAACATTTCCAGTACAATATTGAACAACAATGGTGATAATGGACATCCTTGTTTCACCCCTGATCTTATTGGAAATGCTCTAGCTTGTCCCCATTACATATAGTGCTTGTTGAAGGTTTTAGGTAGATGCTATTTATTATTTTAAGGAAGACTCCATTTATACCTATGCTCTCTAGTGTTTTTAAGAGGAATGGTTATTGTATCTTGTCAAAAGCTTTTTCTGCACCTATTGAGATGCTCATGTGATTTCTGTTAGTTTTGGTGTTGATATGATCAATTATGCTGATAATTTTCCTAATATTGAACCAGCCCTGCATTCCTGGTATAAATCCTACCTGGTCATAGTGTATTATTCATGTGATAAGTTGCTATAATCTATTTGCTAATATTTAATTTAAAATTTTTGCATCTATATTCATTAGAGAAATTGGTCTATAATTCTTTTTCTGTTTTGACTCTTCTGGTTTAGGTATCAGCACCATATGTGTATCATAAAAAGAATTTGGTAAGACTCCTTCTTCACCTATTTTCCCAAATAGTCTATATAGTATTGGAATTAATTGTTCTTTAAATGTTTGTTAGAATTCACTTGTAAATCCATCTGGCCCTGGAGATTTTTTCCTAGGGAATTCATCTATGACTTGTTCAATTTGTTTTTCTAAGATGGGGTTATTTAAGTATTTTATTTCCTCTTCTGTTAATCTGGGCAATTTATATTTTTGTAAATATGTGTCCATTTCACTAAGATTGTCAAATTTGTTGGCATACAGTTGGGCAAAATAGTTCCTATTTATTGTTTTAATTTCCTCTTCCTTGGTGATAACTTCACTATTTCATTCTTGATACTAGTAATTTGGTTTTCTTCTTTCTTTTTTTTTTAATTAAATTAACCAAAGGTTTATCTATTTTATTGGTTTTTTCATAAAACCAGCTCTTAGTTTTATTTATTAGTTCAATAGTTATCTTAATTTCAATTTTATTGATTTTTCTTTTGGTTTTCAGTATTTCCATTTTGGTGTTTAATTGAGGATTTTTAATTTGTTCTTTTTCTAGTTTTTTTAATTGTATGTCCAATTCATTGATCTCCTCTTTTTTTACTTTATTTATGTAAGCATTTAGAGATATAAAACTTCCCCCTAAGAACTGCTTTGGCTGCATCCCATAAGTATGTTGTCTCATTAATATCATTCTCTTGAATGAAATTATTGATTGTTTCTATGATTTGTTGTTTGACCCAATCATTTTTTAGGATTAGATTATTTAGTTTTCAATTATTTTTTAGTCTATCTTTCCATGGCCCTTTATTACATATAATTTTTATTGTATCATGATCTGAAAAGGATGCATTTAATATTTCTGCCTTTCTGCATTGGATTGTGAGGTTTTTATGCCCTAGTACATGGTCAATTTTTGTGCATGTGCCATGTACATGCCAAGTTTTCTTCAGTGTACTTTTTATCCAATTGGCCAATTGTATTTTTTAAGGACTCTTCTATCTCTCTCATTTGACTTTTAAAATCCTTCTTGAGCTCTTCTAAGAAGACTTTTTGGGCTTCAGACCAGTTCATACTCCCTTTTGAGGTTGCAGATGTGGGTTTACTGACAATGTTGTCCTTTTCAAAATTTCTGTCTTGATCTTCACTCTTCTCATAATACGAATCTATGATACATTTCTTTTTACTCATGGTGTGTCTTTATTCCCTGGCCTTTAAAGAGATTGAGCTCTCCTGCTAGGGAGCAGAGGGCACTAACCCAAGCTTCTTGTGTTGGGAGCCTAGGTCTTGGTCACTGGCTTTGTGGGCTGGGGACTCTTATATTGGCAATTGGAGGCTGCAGGGTTCTGGCAACTTACCTGGTGTTGGGCTGGAATCAGCAAGGTTGGAACTTTCCAGCAATTCTAGGTTGCCTGCTTTTCCTTTCCTTTACCTTTCTTTAGTTCCTTTTAGATGGATGTTGCAGGGTGTTTATCCGCCTGGGGCCCTTTGTAGTGATGCTTCCCTTGGTTTTGCTGAGGCACTGGGAGACTCCTTTGCTGTAGAATGCCGAGGCACCTGGTGGTTTTCTGAGCTGGTTTCCACCAGTTCCCCTGTTCTCAGTGAGGTACTCGGAGGTCCAGTTGTTGGTGTTAGCCTGCCCCACCACCTGGGATTCAGGATCTCCTCCTGGCTGGCAGCTGGAGGCTGTAGGGTTCTGGCAGCTTACCTGGTGTTCGGCTGGAATCAGCAAGGCTGGAACTTTCGGGCAACTCTAGGTTGCTTTCTTCAGCTCCTTTCAGATGAATGTTGTAGGGTGTTTATCCACCTCGAGCCCTTTGTAGTGCTGCTTCCCTTATATTTGCTGAGGCACTGGGAGACCCATTTGCTGTAGAATGCCAAGGCACCAGGATTGCCTCCTGGTGTGCTAAAGTGGGGCTTTCTGGTAGCTGGCTGGGGTGCCTCCCATTCTGCACTGCTTCCCTTCCCCCAGGACAAGAAGGGCCTTTCCTGTTAATCCCTCTAGCTACCTGGGCTACTGTACTGCTGCACCCCATCTTTCTTCTGGTTCAGTTGTTCCAGGGTTTTTCCTGGGGCAATATTTTCTGGGCTTTCCAAGGCTGATAGGGGAGGGTGAGAGCGACTACCTTTCTACTCCGCCATCTTGGCTCCTGGAAGCAGAAGTCTCTTGACTTCTCTTAAGGAATATTTCACCGTTTAAAAGGTGTTAGAATCAACAAAAAGAGATTTTTTTTTCTGTTTCTGATTTTCATGAGGAAGTAAGTAGTTAAGAGATGATGGCAGTGGAAAAAATAGAAACCTTGTGGGGTAACTAATTATTCCATCTTAGAATTTATGATAGGAGGAAAAAAGCCACATATAGGGATATGTACACTCAAGATTTTAAGAGAACAGATTTCAAAGAGTTCCCAGAAGAAACAAACAGCATCTTGCTCAGCCTGAAATATACAGAAGATGCTAGGTGAGAAGGGATTGGAAGCTCACAAAGATAAAATTCCAAAGACACAAAGAGAAACAATTCTGATAGAGGAAAAGGTGAAATGTCTAATGAAACTCATGTGGATGATCAGAGAATTCATTCATTCAATAAACATGTACTAAGTGCCTACTATGTGCCAGGTACTGTCCTAAGTGCTGGGGATACAAAAAGAGCCAAAACATCGTCCCTGCCCTCAAGGAGCTTATGATCTAATGGGGGAGATGACAAGCAAACAAATTTATACAAAGCAAGCTATATACAGCATAAATAGGGAATAATTAAGAGGGATTTATAAAGGCTTCCTGTAGAAGATGGGATTTTATTTGAGACTTCAAGTAAGCCAGAGAGGTAGGTAGTTGGAGCAGAAGGGGGAGAATATTCCAGGCTTGGGGGAGAATCAGAGAAATGGAATGTCTTGCTCAGGAACAGCTAGAAAGCTGTTGTCACTAGATCGACAAGTACATGTTGAGGAGTAAAGTGTAAGAAAACTGGAAAGGTAGGAGGGGGCTAGGCTATGAAGGGCTTTGAATAACAAAGAAAACATTTTACATTTGCTCCTGATGGTCACAGGAAGCCACTGGAATTTACTAAGTAAGGGCACTTTAGGAAAATCACATTAGTAGCTGAATAGAGTATGTATTGGAATGGTGAGGCAAGCAGACCTGCCAGCAGGCTATTGAAGTAATCAAGGCATGAGGTGATGAGGCCCCGAACTAGGGTGGTGGCAGTGTCAGAGAAGGGGGCATATTGGAGAGATTAAGGTTCAATTGATAGGCCCTGACAACAGTTTGAGTATGGGGGAGTGAATGATAGTGAAGAATCCCAAATGACTCATAAATCGTGAGCCTGAGGGACTGGGAGAATGGATATGCAAGTGGAACACATGTGGGTGATGGCAAGATTAAGGATTATGACTATCTCTGTAAGTGAGGTAGCATGTAGGAGTAGATTGTGTGAAAAAGAGTAAGATGAGAAACTCGGCATTTACGGTATTTGAAGGAATATATATTGAAGTCCCCTAGAATGGGGGCAAAAGTTGGGAAGGAAAGACTGAACTCATTAAGTTCCTAAGTTTCCTGAAGCAGATAGCAGAATCTTGATTGGGTAACAAATATGGATTGAGTGAACCTCAAAGGAGAGGCTCCTGAGTGTTGTAAAAGATGGAGAGTCTGGAAGTAGCAATGGTGCATAAGGAGTATTCCAACTCCCCAACCTCAACCAGTGAGTTGTAGGATATGAGTGAAAGTACAACCATTATTAGAAATGGTAGCCAAAGATGCCAAATAATTAGAAGGGAGCCAAATCTAAATGGGTGCAAGAAGATGGAAGGAGTAGGAAAGGAAAAGATTTAAGATGAAATCAAGTTTGTTACTTATGGAACAGACATCCCAAAGAATACAGCAGAAGGGATGGTTACCTTTACAGTGAGACGTTGAGGGGTTGGAATATAGAAGATGAGAATAAGAGCCAGAAAATTGGGTTTCAATAGTGACAGTCAGTAAGAGGCACCTTATATGTACTATGACTAGGAGAGAAATGTTAAGTAAACAAGGGATAAAGGTGACCAAAGAAGGTAAAACTGAAAACTTTGATTATATATGATCATAAACTTTTGTACTAACAAAATCACTGCAGCTAGAATTAGCAAGGAGTTAAATGGGAAAAATCTTTAGGGACAATATCTCTTATAAACATTTGATATCCAAGTTATACTTGGAATGAATACAAATATACAAGAAAAAGAGTCATTTAACAACAAATAAAGAGTCAAAAAATATTAACAAGTAGTTTTCAAATAAGAAACACAAGCTATTAAAAAACTCAAAGAATTCTCCAAATCACTAATCATAGTAGATAAAAATTAAAAGAACTTTTGCTTTAATCTCACATCAATCAGATTGGTCAAAGATGACAAAAGATAAAAATGGGAAATGTTACAGGAGCTGTCAGAAGATAAGCATGTTAATACACTATTGGTGGAGTTGTGAACTGGCCCAACTGTTCAGGAAAATAATTTGAAGTTAGACTAAAAAGTCATTAAGCTGTACATATCTACTGACCTGGAGATTCCATTATTAAGGTGTATAACTGAAAAAAGGTAAAAGACAGAGAGAAAAACCTCATATATATAAAAATAATTACAGCAGCATTTTTTTGTAGTAGCAAAAAACTGGAAACAAAATGGATATCCATTCACTGGAAAATGGTTTTTTAAAATCATGAACACTTTTTAGACAGCACATGTAATTTCACTGGTTATAGGGAATAAGCATCCAATGAAGAAACTTGCTTCTATCAATGCAGATCAAAACTTATAGTCTTACAGACCTGCCTTGGGCACTGAAAAAATAAGCAACTTGCCTAGAGTCCATTAGTATGTGTAAGAGACAAAACTTAAATTGAGCATTCCTAGCTCTCAGGCCAACTCACTATACCACTATACCACTCCCAACCCACTCACTATAATACATTAACTCCCCAGAAAATAAATGCAATGAAATTATATTGTGCCATTAAAAAATGACAAACATAAAGAATTCAGAAACACAGATAAGCCTTTTATGAATAGATACAGTGAGAAATAACAGTACCAAAAGAACAATTTACATGAGAACTACAATTAAGTAAAGGAAAACAGCATTGAAAGACTTTAGATATCTGATCCAGATACCAATTGTGATTTCAGAATACTGACAGGGAAGTTTTCCTCTAGTCTCTCTGTTGTGGTTTAGGGTGCTAGGAACCCCAAAATATAAGGGAGGGGGTCCTGCCTGAAAAGAATTCAATCATTCAAGCTTTCTTTTAGTAAAAATAGTGAGGTTTATTATGACACCAATAGACACCAACAATTCCTAGTAAATCTGCTATTGTGGTGCCAATAGGAGTTTGAGATTCTTAGGGAATCTGCAGTTTTATGGGGGTGAGATTGATACTTATATACAGAAAAGGGGGGAAAGGGTCAGTGAAAAGATCTTGATGAAATTAAGGAGTGGTAATTAGCCTGAGGTGGGCCAGGGGCAAAAAATGAAAGGGTCTAGAAGGGATTAAGGAAGATAGCCTGAAGAGGGCCAGGTGAAGACAATGAAAGGAGTTAAGTGATGGAGAGCCACTGTGAAAGGCCTATTAAAAGGATTACAGAGTATCCAGGTGGGCTGAGATGGGCCAGGTGCCTCAGGCAAACTGCTAGTGGAAACACTGGGGACTAGGCTTCTTCCAAAGACATGGTCCTTTCCTTTTAGGGGTCCAGGTCCCATCACCCCATCATTCCCCCCTCAAATGGGACCCGAAATCTTTTGGGGTGAGGGACAAAGGTGATGGCTTCTGAAATTGCTTCCTGCTGGCAAGGGCCATAGAGCTGTCCTTGCCTCAAAGAGGTCCCGGAAAGGAGGTTGACCGGAACCAAGCACAGGTTGAATCCAGGGCAAGATGGGGGGACATGGGCTGGTACCAACTTTTTGCTACCAACTGCAGGTGAATGGCCTGAAGTCTGGAAGATAAAAATCTGCAATATGGAGGGCCCAAATACAGGGAGAATTAAAAATGATGTCAGAATGAGGGAAAACAAAGAAAGAAAACAAGAACCCTATTAGAATCATTCACATTTGATATACAGGATTATCTGATCTTGTTACTTTTTCAAAAGGTTTCCATTCTGATTCCAATTCATTTAGGAGCATCAGATGCTATTGGGAAGTAACAACACTTCTTCAGGTAGAAGTTTTCCACCCCAGGGTTCAATAGTAACACAAATGAATTTGCTTGTAAGAGACTGATTACAGTGAAATTCTCTTCCCCAAATCAAACTGAAGATGTTTCTGATTTCATTTTCTGATTTAATTTCAGTAATTAATAAAAAAAAACTCAATTACTAAGTTGTTTAGGATATAGAAAGGAATATAATTTTACGCTGAATTGCTTAGATCTTAAAACATATTTTATTATTCCAGCCTTAGTCTATGGGATAATTCACATGGCTATGCAAGCAACAGATGACAAGCCCAAGTATTAATTTACCCAGTTGTTTGGGATATGGATACACATTCAGATCAAAACAGCAAGATCTCACATACTTGCACTGTGCTCATATCTTTTACTGACCATTTGCTCTGGTTATAGAAATTTGTTATAAAAGGATAAAGCAGGGATATGATTCATCAGTTCCACCTCATAGCCAGACTCAGGAATAGCCAGGTAAGTAACATTCCTTTTCAAAGGAATACAATGGGGAAACGGAGCCAGGAAGATCCCATCTTAGACCGAGGCTAAAATTGTCCTCTTAGCTTTCCCAGACGCAGATCTCCATCTGTATCACATTCTTTCTGAGTAGCTTGTGGCATTTCTCTCAGATGGTGGATTATTGACTATTAATTATGGATGGATTATTATGATCATTAGACAATTCAAAATCACTTACAGTCCCAAGAGCTTTTATCTCAAACAAGTTTCACTAATCACAGCTTAGAAAAAATTTGCCAGGACTTACATCTCATATTTAAAATTTGTCCTGGTATAAAAGCCAATCATTAGATATCCTTTCTATATACTCGCAAATTCTCAGCAAGCCAAGTTCATTGTTTAGGAACTCTACAACCCAAATAAGCTCTTTTGGCAGTTTAGAAAATAAGGGGGATCAACAGAGACTCCTGACTTATCCACCCCATATACCCTTAGAGCTGCTATGGGCTGTGCCTTTTGACTAGCCCTGAAGACTGCTCTGAATGGGCAAAACCAATATGAATGAGGCTTTCACCTCATCCCCTTCTTTACACACACACACATACAAACATAGACACACACACACACACACAGTAATTAATTACCAGTTTTAGGTTTCAGCATTGAAAATAACCCAAATATCTTAGTTAACAATCTTACAATTTTCATAAGTGAAAGCCAAATTGTTTTAGCTGCAACTTCATCTTAACTATAGGCTAAGGTAAAAATACCCAGTTTTCTAAATGGCAGTTACAAAACATAATAAGACAGGATTAGCAGGTAAGCAATTTTTCCATTGTCTTTTTAGTTTCTCATTTCATACACTAATAACATCCAAGTTATGAAAAGTTGCTTGACATAACTGATACAAAAGTTTACCAGTTTGAAACTTGAAACAAACCCATTACCAATCAGGTGACTTCAATGTTGTTGAATGTATTTCCCAATTACTTTACACAGAGAATTAGTTAGCACTTCATCATTAACATGTTAAAACTATAACTTTAAAAGAGTAGGCTTACCAAGTGCAAAGGCTGGCTGGCTTCTTACCTCGTGCTGCCTCGACCCATTTCACTTTCCTCTCTCCCCACAGCTGCTGGGGGCAGGATGCAGTGAACCTGGGTGATACTTTCAGGCTTTCTGGGTGGGTTACAGGGTGCCCAAGGGTGAGGGACATTGCTGCCCCACTGTAGCTGCTGGGTGAATTCTCAGGTGGGACATGGGTGCTGTAAATTCCCTACCATTCTCCAGGACTGTCTTTTAGTCTGATCTGGGATGAGAGGGGTTAAAAGGAAAACACAGGGCTGTTTGCAATCCTGAAGTAAGATACCCTCCTGACTCAAGGGAAGGGAATTGGGGAAAGGGAGTGAGCAGGATTGTAAAGAGGTATTTCAAAACTCCTTAATGATCAATCTCAAAACCTCCAGAATCTGCTAAGATTTTTTTTTCAGCTACTCTAACTTTTCACTGTAGCCTTAGCCTGATCAGTGCCTGGACTACAGGAAGAAGAAACAGAACAGATGAAGAGACAAGGTACTTACAGGGTAATTATGAGGAAAATTCAAAAGCTCAGAAAAGCATTTCAGAAATCCCTGCACAAATCAGACAATTTTTCTTGGTCCTCTAGATCATATTGAGGCCAGGCACAAAGTTTTCCTTTTCAAGGTCTTGGAGACCAAGCTTTTTCCAGTTCTAACCTAGGGACAAATTTCAGGGAAATAACTCTGAGTCCAGCTTCAAGGTTGAGGATCTGGTGGCCATGAAGCCAGAAGAGAAGGGGGATCTGGCAGGCCCGGGTGTGGGAAATAGGAGTCCCTCCATGAAGGAGGATCCCAAGTTGTAGAGGGAGTAAGCCTCAGGAAACCAAAAAGCAGCTGCAGTTTTCCCAATGTCCTAGCATCCTAAGAATTGAGAGAATTGGGCATACACTTCCAGATAGGGCATCCCCTATGCAGTGGATGGTGGGCCCAATTACAAGATGGCCTCGTAACTGTCTGTCTGGACTGGAGCCTCAGAGTGTCAGGCTCAAAAAGCACCTCCAAGCCTTCCTACGTGCTTGGAGATCAACCCCAACTGCAGAGCAAAAAAGGGATAGAGAGAATGGACTTATGTAGCTTCAGGCCTTGACTGGAGGAGGGCTTGACGGGGCCAGACAATTCTCATACAAGCCACCAAAATATGATGTAGTTTGAGGTGCTAAGAACCTTGAAATGTAAGAGTACAGGACAAGTCTGCCTGAAAAGAACTCAAGCACTCAAGCCTTCTTTCAGTCAAGGGGACAGTTTATTGTAATGCCAAGAGAAGTGGGCTAGATTCTAAATGAATCTGCAGCTTGATGAGGATAGAACTGGTACTTATATACAAAAAAAAAAAAAAAAAAGGAAAAAGGGTAGTGAAAAGACTTTGATAGGATTAAGGAGTGGTAAGTAACTAGAGGGCCCAGGTACAAACAGTGAAAGGAATTAAGTGTTCAGGGCTGGGTCAGAGAGCCACAGTGAAAGGACTATTACTATTGAGTATCTAGATGGGCTGGGCCAGATACCTCAGGCAAGATGCCGGGGACTGAGTTGTGTAGGAAAATCCATGGCCTGGATAGCTTTCAAAGATATAGTCTTTTCCCTTTAGGGGTCCAGGTGCCATCACCTCATTATTCCCCCCTCAAACAAATGAGACCCAAAATCTTTTGGGGTAAGGAGCAAAGGTCCCAGGAACTGGTGTGCTAAAATGCATGGGAAAATTCAGGATCCAGATCCCATAACTCAATCATCTCAGCAGAGAGGTGACAAACTAAAAGTGAGAAATAAGGCAAACATTTCATGAATCATTTCAGCCCCATCAGACTCTTCAGTGACCAACTCTATTTGGGGTTTTCTTGACAAAGACAATGGAGTGATTTGCCATTTCCTTCTCCAGCTCATTTTTATAGATGAGGAACTGAGGAAATCAGGGTTAAGCTTGTAAGTGTCTGAGGCCAGATTTGAACTCACAAAGAGGAGTACTCCTGACTCCAGGCCCAGCACTCTATACACTGTGCCATCTAGCTGCCTAGCTGGCAAGAGGCCTCCACTATCTTAGAGAACTCCCCCAGGAGGAGGATATTCTGATGGGATTAACTACAGAGAAAACATTCCCACTGGAACCAACCTGAGCTTTGGCAAATCCTAAACCCCCAAGGTCAAGACATTCTCCCAAAAATCATGCGATATCCTGTCCCTATTACTTAACCTAACAAGTAAGGAAAGTGGCTGAGTGGCTTTACCTGGTGGGCTCATTTCTTCAGCAGTAACATCACCCTACAGGCACTGGGGTGGTGCAGTGGATAGAGCACCAGGTCTGACTCATTTTCCTGAGTTCAAATTTGGCCTCAGATATTTACTAGCTGTGTGACCCTGGGCAAGTCACTTAACCTTGTTTGCCCTAGTCTCCACATCTGTAAAATGACCTGGAAAAGGAAATGGCAAGCCACTCCAGCATCTCTGCCAGGAACACCCAAATGGGGTCACAAAGAGTGGACACAACTGAGAACAGCCCAACGCCATCGCCCTAAGGCTGTTTAAACTCTGCACATTTCTGCCTCCCACTCTACCTCCCTGGAGCAGCAACCAGGCTAAAGGTTGAGGGTACAGCCTGTCCACTGGCACTGACTAAACTTTTTATCTTCCAGACTATCTACTAGATTTATAAACCTCTACTGAAATGAAACTAGGCAGGAAAAATTACTTTTCTGGAGGATCTTAGGACTTCTGAATTTCAGAACTCTCCAAATGCTGAAACTTGTCCTATGGCTCCTAGTCAGCAAGAGATAGTGCTGTAGACCAGAGGTATTGAACATGGTCATTGGGCCATATGCAACTCACAACACCCTTCAGTACGGCCCAAACCAGATTAAAACCAAATTGGGAAACAAATAAACATATTAAATATAGATAATATTAGGTGGTGCAGTGGATAAAGTGGTGACCCTGGAGTCAGGAAGAGCTGAATTCAAATCCAGCCTCAGATACTTAGTAGCTAAGTACAAATCTCTGTCTGCCTCAGTTTTCTTTTTTTTTTTTAATGGTAATTTTTTATTTATTTTTTTGTTTTCAACATTTACTTTCACAAGATTTTTAGTTCCAAATTTTCACCCCATCTCACCCCTCCCCTCACCCCAAGTTGGCATGCATTCTAAATACCCCTTCCCCTAGTCTGCCTTCCCTTCTGTCTCTCCCCCACTTCTCTTATCCTCTTCCCCTTCAATTTTTCTGTAGGGCAGGATGGATTTCTGTACCCCATTTCCTGTATTTCTTATTTCCCAGTTCCATGTGAAAACATTTTTTTAAACATGTGTTTTTAAAACTTTGGGTTCCAAATTTTCTCCCTTCCTCCCGCCCCACCCACCCTCATTGATAAGGCAAGCAACTAAATATAGGTTATATATGTACAGTTACGCAAAACACTTCCATAGTAGGCATGCTATGAAAAACTAACTCTATTTCCCTTAATCCTATCCTGCACCCCCATTTATTCTATTCTTTCTTTTGACCCTATCCCTCCTCAGAAGTATTTCCTTCTGATTACTCCCTTTCCCAATCTGCCCTCCTCTCTATCATTCCCCTACGCTCTGCCTTCCCCCCCTATTTTCCTACAGGGTAAGACAGATTTCCAAACCCAATTGAGTGTGTATGTTATTCCCTCCTTAAGTCAAATCCTATGAGAATAAGATTCACTCATTCCCTCTCACCTTCCCCCTTTTCCCCTCCACTGTAAGAGCCTTTTCTTTTCTGTTTTTTTTTTTGTGGGGTAATTTACCCCATTCTACCTCTCCCTTTCTCCTTCTCCTAGTATATTCCTCTCTCACCCCTTAATTTTATTCTCGAGATATGACCCCTTCATCTTCAACTCCCCCTGTGCCCTCTATCTATCTATCTATCTATATATACATACTTATAATTCTTATAATTCTTTCCCTCCAACTACCCTAATACTGACAGAGGTCTAATGAGTTACAAATATCATCTTTCCATGCAGGAATGTAAACAGTTCAACCATAATAAGTCTCTTATGATTTTCTCTTTCCTGTTTACCTCTTCATGTTCCACTCGAGTCTTGTATTTGAAAATCAAATTTTCTATTCAACTCTGGTCTTTTCATCAAGAATGCTTGAAAATCCTCTATTTCACTGAATGACCATTTTTTCCCCTGCAGGATTATACTCAGTTTTGCTGGGTAGGTGATTCTTGGTTGTAATCCTATCTCCTTTGCTCTCTGGAATATTATATTCCATGCCCTGCGGTCCCTTAATGTAGAAGCAGCTAAATTTTGTGTTATCCTGATTGTGTTTCCACAGTACTTGAATTGTTTCTTTCTGGCTGCTTGTAATATTTTCTCCTTGACCTGGGAACTCTGAAATTTGGCTACAATATTCTTAGGAGTTTTCCTTTGGGGATCTCTTTCAGGAGGAGATCAGTGGATTCTTTCAATTTCTATTTTGCCCTTTTTTTTTGTATTTTATTTTATTTTATTATTATTTTTTTTTTAGTGAGGCAATTGGGGTTAAGTGACTTGCCCAGGGTCACACAGCTAGTAAGTGTCAAGTGTTTGGTCTGAGGCTGGATTTTGAACTCAGGTCCTCTTGACTTCAGGACCAGTGCTCTATCCTCAGTTTTCTCATCTGTAAAATGGACCTATCTCCCAAAAGTGTTGTAGGGATCACTTGAGAAAATAATTGTAAATGCTTAGCACAGCTCCTGGCACATAATAAGTGTTATATAAAGTTAGCTATTATTATTGTTATTATTACCTCCTTTTAAAACTGTCAGTATGCTTTCCATAGGTTACTTTATAAATAAATTACTGTCCCATTTCTATATGATTTGATACCACCGCTCTAGACTTTATCAGAGGTCCTACTGCAGCTCAGGGCTAGAAGTATTTAAACAGAAGGTTGCAAAATGATATTATGGAATGTTTATTGTGAAAGTAAGGACTATTACATTTTCCCTTTTGTCTTATATCTAATTATTGTTGTTTTTCCTTAAAACCACGTTTTAATATGTTTAAAAAGGAAAGGGAGGAGTTTAGTGCTGCTAGATTTCAAACTACATTACAAAGCAGGAATTATAACAACTACATGGTACTGGATAAACACTTTTTGTTAATAGATCAACGAAACTGATTAGGTAAGTATTACCTGAAAAGAAATGTGAATAACAGTATAGTGTTCAATAACCCCAAAAAGAAAACTACTGGGTAAGTGACTATTTGACAAGAACTACTGGAAAAATTAAAAATTAATTTAAATTTTAATATAATTAAAAATTCTTACAGAAATAAAATCAGTTCATCTAGAATGAAAATTATGGATTAGGAAAACTACTTACATTAAATATATCAGATTAAAACTTGACTGAACAATTATAGGAAATTGATACAAATATAAGAGATTAAAGAACATTTCTAAAGAGAGTGATCAAAGGATATGATTTTCAAAAAGAAAAAAATAGAAATTGTATATGACCAAATTAAAAAATGTTCAAAATCATTAATAATCAAAGAAATACAAATGAAAACAATCCTGAGATTTAAGAATTCTGATGGACTCTGAACAATGCAATGACCAATTATCACTATAAAAGACTTGCAGATCATTCCTAAAATATATAGAGAACTGAGTCAATTCTATTGGAATACAAGTCATTCCCCAATTGATAAATGGTCAAAGTATATGAACAAGCAGTTTTCAGATGAAGAAATTAAAGTTATCTATAGTCATATGAAGAAAATGCTCTAAATCACTATTGATTAGAGAAATGAAAATTAAAACAACTCTGACATCACATCTATCAGATTAGCTAACATAACAAAATAGGAAAATGATAAATGTTGGAGACGTGGGAAAATTATAACACTATGTATTGTTGGTGGAGTTGTGAACTGATCCAACCATTTTGGAGAGCAATTTGGAACTATGCCCAAAGGATTATAAAAATGTGCACACCCTTTCACCCAGCAATACCACTTCTAGGTCTGAATCCCAAAGAGATCATAAAAATAGGAAAAGGACCTACATGGACAAAAATATTTATAGCAGCTCTTTTTCTGGTGGCAAAGAATTAGAAAATGAGGGGATGCCCATCAATTTGGGAATGGCCAAGCAAGTTGTGGTATATGAATGTAATGAAACACTACTGTTCCATAATAAATGATGAGCAGGCAGACTTCAGAAAAACCTGAAAAGACTTACATGAACTGATGCAAAGTGAAGTGAGCAGAACCAGGAGAACATTGTACACAGTAACAGCAACATTGTGTGATGACCAACTTTGATAGACTTAACCCTTCTCAGCAATACAAGGATCTAAGACAGTTCCAGAAGACTCATGATGAAAAATGTTATCCACACCCAGAGAAAGAACTATGAAGTCTGAATGCAGATCAAAGCACACTATTTTCTCTCTCTTTTTTTTTTTTTGGTTTCTTCTTTCTCATGGTTTTTCCTTTTGGTTCTAATTCTTCTTTACAACATGACTAATGTGGAAATATGTTTAATATGATTGTACATGTATAGCCTATATCAGACTGCATGCCATCTTAGGGAGGGGGGATAGAGGGAAGGGGAGAAAATTTAAAACTCAAAATCTTATAGAAGTAAATGTTGAAAACTAAAAATAAATAAATAAAAAAAAATTTTTTAAAAAGAAGACTGGCAGAATGAGACATGTATTCTTAGACAAAGCCAAAGTGTAAATTCATTTTGTATAACTATGCTTATTTGTTGCAAGAGAGGGTTATTTTTCCACTCTGCCTGATCCACTATGTCATGTTTCCTGGTGACATCTCAATTTATCCCTAACTGCTCAAAAGTCCAATAGGAATATAAAAGTAAAATAAGTATGTTATAGTGAAAGTTCACTTTTTAATGTTTTATATATGGAAATATTTGTTGTTACTTGCCAAATTCTTTAAAAAGAAACAAAGAAAACAACTCCAAGGTGTTATTTTTTATAGCTAACAAGCTAGAAAGGGTGGGAAAATTCATTGTTTTAAGGGCTATATAGAATAGGCATGCTAATCCACTGCTGGCACTATTATGAATTTTTTCAAACAGTCCGGAAAAACGTTCAAAATCAGAAAAGTTGGCCTTTGACAGAAACTACCAGGACTATGCTACTAGAAAAGGTCCACAGGCACAAAAATGTACATATTCAAATTATTTGTGATAATGAAAATCCAGAAAGCAAATGGTAGCCCAACAATTGAATAAATAACGACAAGTGTAATGGTATATAACTGGAGATAAGGAATGAAAAATATTAAGAATACAAAGAAACCTGTAAAGCCTCCTATGAAGTGACAGGGTGGGGAAAGGCAAAAAAACCAGGAACAAAAGAAAAATATAAAATATATAAAAAGACTAAAAGTAAAGTACTAGAAACATGGATAGCCAATAAAACTGTCATCAAACACAATATTCAGTTTGAGTATCATGCTATTAATTTTTTGGTTTTAAAAAATGAATTTTTTTTCCAGAACTGAACATTGCAGAATAAGATTATTCAAGTATTTATTGGGAATCAATCAACAGATCCAATCCATAAGCATTTACTAAGTGTCTACTATATAACAGGCTCGGTGCTAAGCAATGAGAATACAAAGACAAAAAAGAAAAAATTCCTGCCCTGAAGTTTATATTCTATAAGGGGAAACAATATGTACATGGAATAAGCACATACAAAACATATACAAAATAAACACTTGGTAATTTGGAGATGAGAGAGAGAGATCAAAATTGGGAGAGAACAGTTAAGACTTTAAGTAGGAGGTAGAGTTTGAGCTAAGTGTTAAAGGAAACAAGACTCTCAAAGGGAGAGGTAAGGAATGAATACATTACAAGCATGAGAAAATAACCTGTCATAAGGCACAGAGATATATGTGCGTTACATCCAAACAAAATGTATCAATTTTTAATAAATGAACAATTTCAATAAATGAACTAAAGAAAACAATAACAGATTTGGAGCTAAAGGGGACTCATCTAGTCCAGAATTCTAATTTTACAGATGAAGAAAGAGGCCCAAAGAGGTTAAATTACTTGCCCAAGGTCAACAAAGTAGTATCAGAGGTGGGAGCTGACTTGGAGTCCTCTTAGTATAAAATCAGTAATCTATCCATTATGTCAGAATGATTCTCTCAAAATTCAGGTCTTGGGTTCATAATTTTATTTCCTAAATATGTAATTTAAGGAATTACACAGAAATTTGTTGGACAATTTTACCTGGATAATTTCAGAATTAAATTTGGATTCCAGGTGTGCTGCTCTTTCCGCTTCAATATTTTCCTCTAATTTCTTCACCTTCATAGTAGCTGCCTGAAAAAAAAACAACACATTTTTAAACTTTAAATTTATAAGTGTCAATATTTGAATTCAAGATGCCCAATAAGTAAAAATTATTGTTTTCCAAAGTTAGTAAAGGCATAGGTAACTATTACTTTAATTCACCAAGTCACTACTTCCTTTAAAACCTCACACCAAGAATATGGGGAGGGGGGAGACAAAACTAGAGATGAGCTCTTCAGTTTTATTTTTTTAATTTGAAAGGGAAATGGATCTCCCCAGGTACTAATACTTAGCCTTTCCTGTCCAACATTACCTTGTCTGCTTCATATTTTGTCTTGATAGGAATGGTGTGGTGGTGAATAGGGAACTGTACTTGGAATCAGGAAGACTGCCTCAAATTTCTCCTTAAACACTTACTAGTGCTATGAGCTTTCGTTAAGTCACTTAACTTCTTTCTGCATGAGTTCCCTCATCTATAAAATGAAGATGATGTCATCAATGGCTTTTCAGTCCTAAAACTCTCTGGTCTATGGTCATACACACACACACATACACAAACAGACAGTCTCCCCAGTAAAACATAAGCTCTTTTGAGGGCAGGGATGGCTTTATTTTTATCACTGTATTCTTAGTACCTAGCAGAGTGCCTAGAGCTTAATAAATACTTATTGGCTGATTAATTGATTCATTAGTGGTATAGCAACTTCTTCCCTCCAGCATTTCAGCAACTATAGCCTAGCTGCCCTTTAAATCCTCTTAGACTTAAGATAAATAAGCCTGGTAAAAAGGGATCTATAGAAATGAACAATAATTCATTCCCTCCTAAGTTTCACAAATGTCAAATAAGTTACCTCTACTTAGTTACTTTCTTGGTAACAAATGTTAAAAATCATTTCAACATAGATTAAAGAATTAAAATGTTTTAAATAATCAATTTTCAAACTATAATGAATCCTTATTCTGAAAACATATACACAAATAAAAGAAATATTCCTTATTTCAATAGCTACAAATAAAAATGGCCTCATAAAAGAATTCACTGCAATGATCAAGAAGATTCCAACTTTACTTACATGAACTAAATAAGTTATTACTGCTCACAAATTTATACTCTCTAATCTGGTAAAATTCCAAATTTTTATTCTATGTAGAATGTAGCCTTCCATGATACACAGTATGAAAGCATCACCAGAAAACTACTAGTGTAAAATAATACACCTTTTGATGCCAGTCTGGGATCACTGAAACCACAAGTTCTCAAATGCAAGCCAGTCCAATTTCTTCCTCCTATTCAATTCTGTCCTTTCCAGAACTTTTTTCCACATTTTCTCACATACCAACTCATTAGTCCCAGACGATGAGTCTGAATAATCAGAAGATCATCAATTTATAGCTGCAAAGGACCTTAAAGGCCATTATGTCCAAATCCTTCCTTTCACAGGTTAAGTACATGAAGTGGAGGGAAGTTAAATGACTAACCAGAGTCCCACAGCTATTAAGTGTCTGGGTCAGGATCCCCAGCTCTAAGCCCATCCCTTTATCCATTGTGCCACCCAGCTTCCTTGCTCTCCATTATGAATTCAAAAACCCCTCTACCACCATCACCTAAGCAACCTCTCCTCCTCTGAGGTTCACTAGAACTAATCTTATCACCCAATCCAGCTCCCACTCACAGGACAATCTTTCTCCTCCCTCACTGTTCAGTAATTGACTCCCAATTGTGAGAATCAAATGAGATATGTGTAAAGCACTTTGCAAAACTGAAAACATTACAAAAATGTAAGTTATGATAACAACATGAGTTATCCAAAGGTAGAATGCCTAGGGAGAAGGCTTCCTAGAAGCCTTCAAGTCAATCTTGAAGCAGTAACTTTTTGGGGATGCTAATGAAGTGATGCTTTTTACAGGTTGAATGAGATGGCCTCTTTAGTCCCTTCCAAATAGGAGATTCTACAATTATCATCTACTGAAATTACTGTCCTCATTCTAGGGAACATCAATATTCATGTTGGCGTTCCTTCAAATATCTTCACCTTTCAATTCCTCAATCCAGGACCTAATTCCTCCACTTCAACTCAGCTACACAAGCATGGTAATACTCTTGATAAGTGTTCTACTTACATGTTCAAGAACTCTATCCAGTCGTAAGCTCCATCATTTCATCTCTCCCTGTGTTTTGTCCCTCTTAAACCTCTTCCTCATCTTCAGCATGACCTCCAATCACTCCATCTCTCAGTATTGTCCCCAGGTCACAACTCCTACTCTGGCTATACTTTTCTCTCTCCCTACATCAACCACTTTCTAAACTAGTTCAATTCTAAAACAGCCTCTTTGCTTGAATCCCTGCTCCCTTGTGTTATCAATATCCATACCTTGTAAGACCCCAAACCCGTATTACCTTCCACTATTCACATTCTTTCTTCTTAGTCATGTGTTCAGGAATGGAGTAGGACCAGAAGTGACACAACTGTTTTGAGTCCACTACATATTTATAATCATTTTACTCCTCCCTAATCGATTCTCCATCCCACTCAGCACAACAAATGTTTCAAACCTTCCTTTCTTTCCTCAACCCTCCTACCATATCCCCTTCCCCCATACCTCTTAGCAGAGGAACTCATCTTATATTTTACCAAAAAAAAGGCACATTATCTCTTTTCCCCTCCTAATTTCACAATCTAAGTGAAATAAACACCCACTATTCTCCCTTTATACCTGTCTCTGACTAAGATGACCCTTCCCCTCTTCAAGGTCATATACACTTGATACACACTATATATATATATATACATACACACATATATACATATATATATATATATATACATACTTCATATACACTTGATCTCATCCCTTCCTAGAAAGAATGTGTCAAACCCTTATGGTTCTAATTAAACTTTCCAAAACAAAATGCCACTTGCTGGACATCATTCCTCTACTATATGTGTTGTCTTCTCCATTAGAATTTAAGATCCTTGATGGCAGGGAATATATTCTTTTTTTGAATCCTTAGCATTCAGCATCATGTTTAGCACATAATAAGTACTCAAATGCTTTTTTTTATTCATTTACTCAATGAATGTTTAAGTAAATATATGTAACATGTGTGTTTATATATACTGGCCTTTAATCTAACCTCACCCTTCTCGATCAATCTACTGCATTTGACACTTCTGACCACCCTCACCTCCTGGATACTCTCTCTTCTCCAAGTGTTTTGGACACTAATCTCTCCTGCTTCTCCTCTCATTAAAGCATTCCATTGTAGCTTTGAATGGTTCATCATCCAGATCAGATGATGTAAGTGACTGTTCTCCAGAGCTCTGTCCCAGAACCATTACTCTTCTGTATATATACTTTATCATTTGGTAACTTCATCTGTTACCATGGATTTAATTATCATCTCTATGCCAATAACTCCTGATATATATATATATATATATATATATATATATCTATGCAGTCATAATCTCTCCCCTGAGTTTCAGCCCTGAATCAATTTCCCATTGGACACTTCAAAATGTATATTCAGGAGAAAACTCTAACTCAATGAGTCAAAGAGACAACTCATAACCTTCTACCCCAAAGATACTCCTCTTCTAAACCCAGTTGGTCAGGTTCATAACCTTGGTATTATCTTCAATTCTTCACACTCCTTCACCATTTATAACTAATCAGATGCCAAATCTTACAATTTCTACTGACACATTTCTCTCATCTGACCTCTTCTTTCTATTCACACAGATAATACATTTGTTCAGGATGTCATTACCTCTCACTGAGATTATTGTAATTGACTCAAAATTGATTCCCCTGACTCGAGTATCTCCCCATTTCAGACAATTCTCCACAGAGTTGAAAAAGTTATTTTCCTTAAGATCAAATCTGACTGTGATAAACTACAGTGGCTTACTACTGAGCCTAACAATAAAATATAAACTCTTCTGTTTAGGTATTAAAACCCTACTCAATCTAGCCCTAAACTTTGTTTCCATTCTCAATGCCATTATTCTCCCTCCTGCTCAGCCACACTGGCTTTCTCTCTTCCTCACTGAAGACATTTCATTTCCTGCACTGGATCTCTCCCTGGAATAAAATGCCTCTTTTCCTTCAAGAAGCAATTCAAACATCACTTTGTACAGCAAGCCTTTCCTTATCCCCTCTACCACTAATGTCCTTCCTCTCAAACTACCTTAATTTAACTACTTTATATTTACTTTTATTTCTTCTCTCTATACTGGACAGAACATATACGAAGCAATTCTGCATGTGGAAGAAGCTAGGGAACCTGCTTCCAGGACAGACATGAGGATAGGTGCCTTGGAATAATGGAAATGCTTTGGAGAGACTTTGGAGCATTCATAGACATTCTGTAACTGGTTGTGGTCTGCTAACCAAGTGGTAAATGGTAATCTTTTTTATTGACAGCAGTTGTAAAACCAGAACTGGGGTATGTTCAAAAGGCCTTAGTGAGCCTAGGAGCTCTCTCTTGGTTGATCCCTACGCTTGGTTTAATTCCCTCATTGATGACATCGAGAGAAAAATAATTCTCAAGAGGAGAAGGGAAGACCTTCTCCTTCTCAGGCTGACATGTGGCCTTTTAAATACAATCTTCAGTTCTTGGCCTGGTTTGACATTTACTCTTTCATTTTTGGTGAAAGAGGTTAATCTGGAAGGTCTGGTCTTGTGAGTTCCAAAAAAAAAAAAAAAAAAAAGACAGGAAACTTGGAGCCTTGATGGAAAAGTAGTAGGAAAAGATACCCACAACTCCACCAAAAAGATCTAAGAAATGCACCAAACTGAGTCCTGATCAAGAAATCCAAGAGAAAAAAAAAATCATAGTGAGTCATTTGTCCAGAGGTCTGTAGATATTAGGGGTGGGGTCTGTACAGCAAGTGTGAACCACAGCAATAAGAACCAAGCACATCACAAAGGGGCCTAAATTTTTTGCAGGGGACAGAAATAGCTGCCATGCTTGTTCACTATCAAGTTCTGGGTCACAGACCCAGAGTAAATGAGGAGGGGACTTGCATTCAGCAGTGATATTAAAGGTTAAGGAATGGTCACGAGCCCTAGGATTTGTACCTAGCAATAAGCAAATTTTAAACCAAGTAACAGATGCATGGATCTGACTCCAAGAGCTGATTGAACCTCAAACTTCCAGCCTAGTTTGATGCCTATAGCAGCCCAAGGGAAGTCTACAGTTCTATCACTCTAAACCCACAGAGCTTTCCAGCTGCCTGATAGTAGCTAAGTCTAGAAGCAGTCTATTGAACTTCAACCAGGGGCAAGCCAACAGATATCTTACGCAGACCCAAACACAGGTCAAGAAATTGCAGAGCTCAGAGAAGAAAGGTAATGAGAAGAATTTGTCCTAGATTAGACTATGTTGGGAACACTGAAAGCTTGTAGGCCCCCAGTCTAAGCTATCTTAGATCCTGGCACAATATAACCCTCTAACAGAAATAAAGCAATAGAAAGATGAGCCAAGAAGTTCCCTCCAGGAGTGTGCAGAGGTGACCTGAAAAGTAAAGTCAAAAATTAAAAAGTAGGTTGGAAGATGAACAAACAAACAAACAAACAAAGGAATCCCATCATTAAAAAATGATTACAGTGATAGGGTCACCGAAAACACAAACCAAGGAGAAGAGAATAACTCCAAAATAACAAAGAAAATCTCAAAGAAAAAAGACATCACAGAAACAAATTCAATAATAATTCCTGAAAGGGATGAAGAGTTTGTTTTTTTTTATTAAAAATACTTTTTACAAATGAAATGAGAGTGCTGGAGGAAAAAACTAGTAAAGAAATGAGAGCTGAGGAAAAAAGAATTCAAAAGAAAATTAATAGTTTGATACAAGAGTTACAAACTTTACCCAGGCAACAAACTCCCTGAAAATTAGAATGGACCAAACAGAAGTTGATCACTCTGTGAAAAACAAGAAATATTAAAAACAAAGTCAAAAGACTAAAAAAAGAGAATAAAATATAAGGTATCCCGTTGCAAAAAACAACTGATCTGGAGAGCAGATAAAGGAGAAAAATTTAAACAAGTGTTAGACTATCTGAATGTCATGATCAAAAAAACACTTCATATTTCACAAAAATCATAAAAGAAAACTTCACAAATATGTTAGAACAAGAGGACAAAGTAGAAATATTAAGAATACACTAGTCATTTCCAGAAAGAAACCCCAAAATGAAAACTGCAAACAAGGAGCCAGAATCTAGATCCTCCAGGTCAATGAAAAAAAAAACAAAAAACCATTGCAAATAGTCAGAAAGAAGAATCCGAGTACAGAGGAGCCACAGTCAGGATCACACACAATTTAACAGCCACCATTTAAGCAGCGAATTTGAAATTCTGTAATGCAAAAGATAAAGGCTTACAACCAAGAATAACTTAGCCAACAAAAGTGAGTTTGCTATAATTTGCTATGGGTAACACACACACACACACACACACACACACACACACACACACAATTCCTAATGGAAAGACCAAACCTGTACAGAAATACTTACGTGCACACACTGGAGGCAAGAGAAACATAAAAAGGTAAACCTTAGCAAACAATCACAAAGTATTAAATAAGGATTTTATTTAGATTCTAATAGGCAAAAATGATACATGTGTCCCTCTCATAGTCAGGGGTCATAGAAAGAGTCTAATTTGACAGAGGCCCCAGTAGCACTTCCATTAAGTTTTAATGATCTTAGGAGCAACTAGTTGGTGCAGTGGATAGAGCACCAGCTCTGGAGTCAGGAGGAACTGAGTTCAAATCTGGCCTCAGACATTTACTAGCTGAATGACCCTGAACAAGTCACTTAACACTGTCTTAAAAAAAAAAAGTTTTAATGATCTTAAAAGAAAGATGGAAAGGGAAAGAGTAAGGAACATAGGGGAGTGGAGAGGAGAGAGAGGAAGGATAGGGAAAATTATCTCATATAATCAGGGTGAACACATAGAAGTCTATACAAACAAGGTGGGGAATGGGTAACACTGGAACCTCACTCTCATCTCCACTGGTTAAAAGAGGGAACAATACACACACACATAGAATTTGCTGCAAAATTACATTTCACTCAATAGAGAAACCATAGGGAAAAGGGAGAAAGAGTGAAAAGAGAGAATAACAGAGTGGAAATTAAGGACCAAATGATACTCTATACATATTTACATGTCTCATTATATCCCCCAATAGAATGTGAACTCTTCACAAATGGGGATATTCTCTCATTTATTGAATTCATATCCCTGGTGCCTAGCACGTAGTAGGAACTTAACAAACTCTTGTTAATTAATTGTTTGCCTATCTGAATACAGACTAGAAGGCTAGTCTTGAAGTAAGAAAAAACACAATGGTTGCATGACCATAGTTTTAGTTGCTTGAACTTTGTGACCTAGATAACTCTCTAATATGGTAAGTTGTAGGATAATTATTGATTTCATTGGTAATATGAAGAATTTCCTCACATGGAGTTCTCTACCCCATTAAAATCAAAGTCAGACCAATATACATATTTACATACATACATACATGAGAATGTGTATACACACACCCATAAACACACGTATATATACACATTCTTTATCCATTTCCAAGATGGTATTAGTGGAGATGATTATAGAGGATGAACACGACTAAAATGATCAGTTCGATTAAGAGTCCTTTCCACACAGGACATGGGGTTTTTGTCTTTCAACTGCTTCTCACAACTGTATTTCCAAAGAATTGTCACAGAATGTTACATGGTCTCTTCCAAAACATCTGCTCAAAGGATCAACTGCATATTCACTTTTGTGTCTTACTGTCCTCACAAAGAGAGGATTATCCCAAAAGAGAGCTCACAGAAATCAATCACCATTATTCCAGTAAATTCCTAAAAAAACAATCAGTCACATCATCTTCTAAGACTGATTTCCAGTTTGCATCCATTCCCAACAGTATTTCCACCCATGCTTAAACTGATAAGACAAAAAGAGAAAAGGGACATCTGATTCAATCAAGCATTTCCCATACGCTGCAACAAGGGAGTTTGGTCAACCCATACTCATATTTATTTTTCCCTCCATACTTCAACATGAACACATGGTCTACAGACAATTTTCCAGGTAACTATAGGTTTCTTACAGGGTAACCATGAATAGTTTTGTACTGCACTTTGTTTTAACATCTTTTGTAATATATTTACTTACTTGTTACTTATAAACCAATCCTCCTTTACCTGTTTTGCTATATTTTTTGCTGGGTTGTTTTTGTTTTTTTTTTTTTAACAAGACTTAAAAGCAAAATTCTCTGTCAGGGTAATTTTTCATCCTTTGGGGCTTATCTTATCTTTATTTATGATATTAATGATAACTGTAACCACCACTGGGTAGTGCTTAAAGAAGCATTAGCTTTCAGCTTCAGCTTTACCTGGACTAGGCTACATATTCTCTTTGTTTACTCAGCGGGACTGATCAGGCATGTGAAAGTCTATGTAATTAGACCATGGATCAAAAACATAATGAAGGCAGCAGGGATATTCTTATTTGTAATTTGCTTTCAATGAGAGAAGTCTCAGCAACTACTAGGCCAAGTTGCATGATATTAATGAAACCCCACTGGATATTTTCAGCTTCAGCTAAATCTGATTTGGCTGCCTTTAGCAATAGGCGTCAGAAAGCAATAAATTCCATTCTGCATAGTTATATTAAATAATGAGGATTTCACTTCTCATATCAAGCAAAAGACAAATAAGCTTGGAATCTCTGAATTGGTCATTTTGGGTAACATAAAGATATAGTAAGTGTGAACAGGGTAAACCTCAAACATCATTAACGCAGTATCCTCATAGTTTTATGATAAACCTGTCACAAAAGAAGGTATTTTATACACTCTGCTTGAATTTCCCCAGAAGTTCTTATTCCAGATAATGAACACTAAAGCCAAAAGAAAAGAGATAATAACATTTTAGCACTATTATTTAAAAAAGCATAGTATCAATAAAGGTGCTAAAAATTCAAATCATCCATGGCTGTATTTTAAATTATATTCTCAATGATACAAAATCTCCCTTTGGATTTAGATGGGCACAATGTTAGTTTATAAGTAGCACTAAGAAAACTTTCCCAAATTCTCAGATGTAGTCAAATAAAATTCATCTCTTTTTTCAGGAACATCAGAAAAAAAGCTAACTTCTCCAAACCTTCCTACAATAGAATACATAAAAAACCTGTTTGATCAGAGCCTTTTTTCATTTGGATCATTGTCTTCCTGATGAGGTTTGTTATTGTTATTGCAATATTTAAAACATGTTTTTACGTAATGAGAGAAGTTTCAGCAATTACTGGGCCAAGTCGCATGATATTAATAAAACCCCAATGGATATTTTCAGCTTCAGCTAAATCTTATTTGGCTGCCTTTAGCAATAGGCATCAGAAAGGGACATTTGAATGGCTATTAGGTGGGAGATCTGAATTTGGCCAAAAGATATCAGGACGGGTGGTGGGCAGGGTGCTTAACAGTAAAAAAAAGTTTGATAGACCAATAAGCCATCAAAATACAACTGAAGAGCAAGGAAAGACAAAATTTGAATTTTAAAAACTGAAGACAATACAGGAACAAATTTCTGTTGTATAAATCAGATTAAGATCAAATTAATTCGTGTACCAGACAACACAGAAAATGAAAACAGGCCAAAAACTAAACTTCAAGAAAATTGGAGAGGAAAGAGGGGAAGATGTGCCACAAAGCCAAGAAGGTGTGACAGAGTGAACATTCAAGCCAGACTCCCCCAACATTCCCCTCCAAACAACTTTAAAATGACGTGTCAAATGGAATTCATTAGTGGCATAGCCAACAAAAGTTTGCTAACAAAAAAGGGATACATTTTTCAGCCAAAGACAAGTGAGGAAGTTGGAATGAGAGGTCTGTGACACTGGAGTAGGGTCAGCAACACCAGCTACGGGCTTGGAAGGAAGAGGAAGAAGCCTAGTCAGTGGCAGCAGCACCAGGAGCAATTTCAGCCTTGAATACTCTTGGAATTAAACTTTTAAAGCACGACATTTGAGCTCCCTCTCTTAAGCAATTTCTGTGTTCTTACTTCAAAGATCTTGCCTTTTCATCCCTTTAACTATGTTGTATCTTGCACTTAGATGTATTACCAACTACCTATTGAACATTTGAAACTAGATGTTTCATAGACATTTCAAATACATGTTCAAGGCAGAACTCATCTTTCCCCAAAAAACTATTTCATCATTACCCCCCAAGAAATTCCTATTTCTATCAGGATATCATCCCCCTTACAGTAACCTTGGAGATATCCTCAATTCTTCACTTTCTGGTAATACACATATCCAATCAGATGCCAAATCTTGTCAATTCCACCTTCATGACAGATTTGGTGCCATAACATCTAACTACCCAAACTACTAGTTTACTTTAGAGAACTAGACAAAATAATAATAAAATTCATCTGAGGATAAAAAAAGGTTAAAAAAAATCCTAAGGAAAATGAGGGGGGAAAGAGGCAAGAGAGCATAACAGTACCAATCTCAAATTATATTACAAAGCAGTAATAATCAAAACTACTTGGTATAGGTAAAAACGGAGGAAGTTGATCAGTAGAACAAAATTCAGTATACAAAACCTATAAGGAAAGGACACCATTTACTGGAATAAAGCCCACAATCTGAAAGAAATGTCTGGGAAAATTGGAAAGCAAACTGGCAGAAAACAAGCTTAGAACAACATCTCGCTCCAAATACCCCAATAAATTCAAATGAATTCATGACATAGATATAAAATGTTACATCATAGATACTTGGAGAAGTGAAGAAGATATGTTTCACAGCAATGGATATGAAGAATTCTTAAGTAAGTAAAAGGGAATATAAAAGATAAAATGAACAATTTTGATGGTATAAAATTTAAAGTTCTTATGGAAAATCAATTCAGTAAGAATCAGAAAGGAAAGAAATCTTTGCAGCAAATTTCTCAGATTAATAACTGACAATCCAAGATATGTAAGAGACTGATGCAAATATATAAGAGCAAGAGCCATTCCCCAATAGATAAATGGTCAAATGAAAGGAACAGGTAGTTGTCCAAATAAATACAAGCTATAAACACCATAAGAAAAAAAATGCTTCAAATCAGTAATAATAAGAGAAATGTAAGTTAAGACAATGCTGAGGTTTTATATAATACTCATTAAGTTGGTAAAAATAAAAAAAAAGAAAATTACAATTGTTGGAGAGGCTGAGAAAGTATTGGCACTCTAATACAGATGCAATACATGAATTGGTCCAACCATTTTGGAAAGAAATTTGGAAAAAGTCACTAAACTGTTCATATACAGATCCAATGTTCTCACAAGTAAGTATATATACTAAATAGATTTTTTAAAAAGATGAAAGAAAAGACCCACAACTATAAAACTATTTATAACAGCACTTTTTGTCATAGCAAAGAACTAGAAACAAAGTAGCCATAAATTGAGGAATAGTTGAACTAATTATGGTACATGAATTTAATGAAATATTACACTTTAAGAAATTACAAAAGGAACATATTCAGAGAAGCCTGAAAAGACATATGTAAATTTATGTAGAATGAATCGAACAGAACAAGAAGAATAATTCTCACAATAACTATGATTAGGTAAAGGAAAAAAAATTTGAAATAACTTAAGAATTCTTATCAATGCAATGGTCAATCGTGAGTCCAGAAGACAATGACAAAGAAATGATGGACTACTGATGGAGGAGATACAGGCACAAAGAGTATGGATTTTGCTTGACTATGCTCATTTGTTAGGATTTTTATTAGGGTAGGATTTTTATTAGGGTAGGATTTTTATTGTAGGGGCCATTTTGGAAAAGGGGACAGTGACAAAAAAGTTACAGATTATATACATGTCAAAAAAGCAACAAAAGCATCAGTTAAACTTTTGAATTAAAGTTCATAAGGGGCCACAGACAAGTTACAGTGTTGGTACTATTGTGTTAAATTTAATACACACATACTTTTAAAAAATAAACCATCTACATATAATACTCAAATACAATCCAAATTTTTATTCTTTATTAATAAGGATATTAATGTTTATTCATGTTTATCGAGTTTCTAATTTTTAAAAGTAACTATGTATGCATGCAACTGTTAGTATTTCAAAAGTTTTTTTTTTCCTTTACATAATCACAGGCATTGTAAGAATTGTTCTTCTTGTTCTGCTCAATTCATTCTGCATTCTGCCTCCTCTTCTACTGATAATATCAGTACTATTTTAGAAGTAGAAGGGGGCTACATAAAAGTAAGAACTGATATGTAGTTTTATCTGTTTCACAGGTAACCATACTCAAAAAATGTATCATCAACTAAAAAAACCTCTGATGATATGACACTCAATAGGCAAACTGTATAGCACACATGCTGGCCCCATGACCATACTCAAAAGTTTTCCCAGTTTTTAATAAAACTCACTAAAGCTTGTATTCTACTAGAATAGCCTTTAAGAACTTAAAATTATATCCAGGTCATTCATACCATGACACCTGGAGTAGTACTTTTGTGGAGAGATGTGTGTGTCTGTGCATACACACATACACATACACACACACACACACACACACACACACACACACACACACACACACA